>NW_027463739.1:0-71567 GCF_050947455.1 Rhinoderma darwinii | reverse complement strand
CTGACTAATACCCCCATACTGTTACTGAATAATACCTCCACACCATAACCACATAGTGACTGAATAATACCCCATACTGTTACTGAATAATACCACCACACCATAACCACATAGTGACTGAATAATACCACCACACCATAACCACATAGTGACTGAATAATACCCCATACTGTTACTGAATAATACCACCACACCATAACCACATAGTGACTGACGAATACCTCCATACTGTTACTGAATAATACCTCCACACCATAACCACATAGTGACTGAATAATACCCCCATACTGTTACTGAATAATACCACCACACCTTAACCACATAGTGACTGAATAATACCCCCATACTGTTACTGAATAATACCACCACACCACAACCACATAGTGACTGAATAATACCCCCATACTGTTACTGAATAATACCTCCACACCATAACCACATAGTGACTGAATAATACCCCCATACTGTTACTGAATAATACCGCCACACCATAACCACATAGTGACTGAATAATACCCCATACTGTTACTGAATAATACCTCCACACCATAACCACATAGTGACTGACGAATACCTCCATACTGTTACTGAATAATACCTCCACACCATAACCACATAGTGACTGAATAATACCACCATACTGTTACTGAATAATACCTCCACACCATAACCACATAGTGACTGAATAATACCCCCATACTGATACTGAATAATACCCCCATACTGTTACTGAATATTACCACCACAACATAACCACATAGTGACTGAATAATACCTCCATACTGTTACTGACTAATACCACCACACCATAACCACATAGTGACTGAATAATACCCCCATACTGTTACTGACTAATACCCCCAAACCATAACCACATAGTGACTGAATAATACCACCATGCTGTTACTGAATAATACCACCACACCATAACCACATAGTGACTGAATAATACCCCCATACTTTTACTGAATAATACCACCACAACATAACCACATAGTGACTGAATAATACCTCCATACTGTTACTGACTAATACCACCACACCATAACCACATAGTGACTGAATAATACCCCCATACTGTTACTGACTAATACCCCCAAACCATAACCACATAGTGACTGAATAATACCACCATGCTGTTACTGAATAATACCACCACACCATAACCACATAGTGACTGAATAATACCACCATACTGTTACTGAATAATACCACCACACCATAACCACAGAGTGACTGAATAATACCCCCATACTGTTACTGAATAATACCACCACACCATAACCACATAGTGACTGAATAATACCCCCATACTGTTACTGAATAATACCACCACACCATAACCACATAGTGACTGTATAATACCCCCATACTGTTACTGAATAATACCCCCACACCATAACCACATAGTGACTGAATAATACCCCATACTGTTACTGAATAATACCACCACACCATAACCACATAGTGACTGAATAATACCACCATACTGTTACTGAATAATACCTCCACACCATAATCACATAGTGACTGACGAATACCCCCATACTGTTACTGAATAATACCTCCACACCATAACCACATAGTGACTGAATAATACCACCATATGGTTACTGAATAATACCTCCACACCATAACCACATAGTGACTGAATAATACCCCCATACTGTTACTGAATAATACCGCCACACCATAACCACATAGTGACTGAATAATACCTCCATACTGTTACTGAATAATACCGCCACACCATAACCACATAGTGACTGAATAATACCCCCATACTGTTACTGAATAATACCTCCACATCATAACCACATAGTGACTGAATACCCCCATACTGTTACTGAATAATACCTCCATACTGTTACTGAATAATACCACCATACCATAACCACATAGTGACTGAATAATACCACCATACTGTTACTGAATAATACCTCCACACCATAACCACATAGTGACTGACGAATACCCCCATACTGTTACTGAATAATACCACCACACCATAACCACATAGTGACTGAATAATACCCCCATACTGTTACTGAATAATACCACCACACCATATCCACATAGTGACTGAATAATACCCCCATACTGTTACTGAATAATACCGCCACACCATAACCACATAGTGACTGAATAATACCCCCATACTGTTACTGAATAATACCTCCACACCATAACCACATAGTGACTGAATAATACCCCCATACTGTTACTGAATAATACCACCACACCATAACCACATAGTGACTGAATAATACCCCCATACTGTTACTGAATAATACCACCACACCATAACCACATAGTGACTGAATAATACCACCATACTGTTACTGAATAATACCACCACACCATAACCACATAGTGACTGAATAATACCACCATACTGTTACTGAATAATACCACCACACCATAACCACATAGTGACTGTATAATACCCCCATACTGTTACTGAATACCCCCACACCATAACCACATAGTGACTGAATAATACCCCCATACTGTTACTGGATAATACCACCACAACATAACCACATAGTGACTGTATAATACCCCCATACTGTTACTGAATAATACCTCCACATCATAACCACATAGTAGCTGAATAATACCACCATACAGTTACTGGATAATACCACCACAACATAACCACATAGTGACTGTATAATACCCCCATACTGTTACTGAATAATACCACCACAACATAACCACATAGTGACTGTATAATACCCCCATACTGTTACTGAATAATACCTCCACACCATAACCACATAGTGACTGAATAATACCCCCATACTGTTACTGGATAATACCACCACAACATAACCACATAGTGACTGTATAATACCCCCATACTGTTACTGAATAATACCACCACAACATAACCACATAGTGACTGTATAATACCCCCATACTGTTACTGAATAATACCTCCACACCATAACCACATAGTGACTGAATAATACCCCCATACTGTTACTGACTAATACCACCACACCATAACCACATAGTGACTGACTAATACCTCCATACTATTACTGAATAATACCCCCATACTGTTACTGAATAATACCACCACACCATAACCACATAGTGACTGAATAATACCCCCATACTGTTACTGAATAATACCTCCACACCATAACCACAGTGACTGAATAATACCTCCACATCATAACCACATAGTGACTGAATACCCCCATACTGTTACTGAATAATACCTCCATACTGTTACTGAATAATACCACCACACCATAACCACATAGTGACTGAATAATACCACCATACTGTTACTGAATAATACCTCCACACCATAACCACATAGTGACTGACTAATACCCCCATACTGTTACTGAATAATACCGCCACACCATAACCACATAGTGACTGAATATTACCCCCATACTGTTACTGAATAATACCTCCACACCATAACCACATAGTGACTGAATAATACCCCCATACTGTTACTGAATAATACCACCACACCTTAACCACATAGTGACTGAATAATACCCCCATACTGTTACTGAATAATACCACCACACCACAACCACATAGTGACTGAATAATACCCCCATACTGTTACTGAATAATACCTCCACACCATAACCACATAGTGACTGAATAATACCACCATACTGTTACTGAATATTACCACCACACCATAACCACATAGTGACTGAATAATACCCCCATACTGTTACTGAATAATACCACCACACCATAACCACATAGTGACTGAATAATACCCCCATACTGTTACTGAATAATACCTCCACACCATAACCACATAGTGACTGAATAATACTCCCATACTGTTACTGAATAATACCGCCACACCATAACCACATAGTGACTGAATAATACCCCCATACTGTTACTGAATAATACCCCCACACCATAATCACATAGTGACTGAATAATACCAGCATACTGTTACTGAATAATACCTCCACACCATAACCACATAGTGACTGTATAATACCCCATACTGTTACTGAATAATACCCCCATACTGTTACTGAATAATACCCCATACTGTTACTGAATAATACCACCACACCATAACCACATAGTGACTGAATAATACCAACCATACTGTTACTGAATAATACCCCCATACTGTTACTGAATAATACCACCACACCATAACCACATAGTGACTGAATAATACCCCCATACTGTTACTGAATAATACCACCACACCATAACCACATAGTGACTGAATAATACCCCCATACTGTTACTGAATAATACCACCTCACCATAACCACATAGTGACTGAATAATACCCCCATACTGTTACTGAATAATACCACCACACCATAACCACATAGTGACTGTATAATACCCCCATACTGTTACTGAATAATACCTCCACACCATAACCACATAGTGACTGAATAATACCCCATACTGTTACTGAATAATACCTCCACACCATAACCACATAGTGACTGAATAATACCACCATACGGTTACTGAATAATACCTCCACACCATAACCACATAGTGACTGAATAATACCCCCATACTGTTACTGAATAATACCGCCACACCATAACCACATAGTGACTGAATAATACCTCCATACTGTTACTGAATAATACCGCCACACCATAACCACATAGTGACTGAATAATACCCCCATACTGTTACTGAATAATACCTCCACATCATAACCACATAGTGACTGAATACCCCCATACTGTTACTGAATAATACCCCCATACTGTTACTGAATAATACCGCCACACCATAACCACATAGTGACTGAATAATACCCCCATACTGTTACTGAATAATACCTCCACACCATAACCACATAGTGACTGACTAATACCCCCATACTGTTACTGAATAATACCTCCACATCATAACCACATAGTAGCTGAATAATACCACCATACAGTTACTGAATAATACCACCACACCATAACCACATAGTGACTGAATAATACCCCCATACTGTTACTGAATAGTACCACCACACCATAACCACATAGTGACTGAATAATACCTCCATACTGGTACTGAATAATACCCCCACACCATAACCACATAGTGACTGAATAATACCCCCATACTGTTACTGAATAATACCTCCACACCATAACCACATAGTGACTGAATAATACCCCCATACTGTTACTGACTAATACCACCACACCATAACCACATAGTGACTGAATAATACCCCATACTATTACTGACTAATACCACCACACCATAACCACATAGTGACTGAATAATACCCCCATACTGTTACTGAATAATACCTCCACATCATAACCACATAGTGACTGAATAATACCCCCATACTGTTACTGACTAATACCCCCACACCATAACCACATAGTGACTGACTAATACCTCCATACTATTACTGAATAATACCCCCATACTGTTACTGAATAATACCACCACACCATAACCACATAGTGACTGAATAATACCCCCATACTGTTACTGAATAATACCTCCACACCATAACCACAGTGACTGAATAATACCACCATACTGTTACTGAATAATACCTCCACATCATAACCACATAGTGACTGAATACCACCATACTGTTACTGAATAATACCTCCATACTGTTACTGAATAATACCACCACACCATAACCACATAGTGACTGACTAATACCCCCATACTGTTACTGAATAATACCTCCACACCATAACCACATAGTGACTGACTAATACCCCCATACTGTTACTGAATAATACCGCCACACCATAACCACATAGTGACTGAATAATACCCCCATACTGTTACTGAATAATACCACCACATCATAACCACAGTGACTGAATAATACCCCCATACTGTTACTGAATAATACCCCCAAACCATAACTACATAGTGACTGAATAATACCACCATACTGTTACTGAATAATACCACCACATCATAACCACATAGTGACTGAATAATACCACATACTGTTACTGAATAATACCTCCACACCATAACCACATAGTGACTGAATAATACCCCCATACTGTTACTGAATAATACCACCACACCATAACCACATAGTGACTGAATAATACCCCCATACTGTTACTGAATAATACCACCACACCACAACCACATAGTGACTGAATAATACCCCCATACTGTTACTGAATAATACCACCACACCATAACCACATAGTGACTGACTAATACCACCATACTGTTACTGAATAATACCACCACACCACAACCACATAGTGACTGAATAATACCCCCATACTGTTACTGAATAATACCTCCACATCATAACCACATAGTGACTGAATAATACCCCCATACTGTTACTGACTAATACCCCCACACCATAACCACATAGTGACTGAATAATACCACCACACCATAACCACATAGTGACTGAATAATACCCCCATACTGTTACTGAATAATACCACCACACCATAACCACATAGTGACTGAATAATACCTCCATACTGTTACTGAATAATACCGCCACACCATAATCACATAGTGACTGAATAATACCCCCATACTGATACTGAATAATACCACCACACCATAACCACATAGTGACTGACTAATACCACCATACTGTTACTGAATAATACCACCACACCATAACTACATAGTGACTGAATAATACCACCATACTGTTACTGAATAATACCCCCATACTGTTACTGAATAATACCACCACACCATAACCACATAGTGACTGAATAATACCCCCATACTGTTACTGACTAATACCACCACACCATAACCACATAGTGACTGAATAATACCCCCATACTGTTACTGACTAATACCCCCACACCATAACCACATAGTGACTGAATAATACCCCCATACTGTTACTGAATAATACCACCACACCATAACCACATAGTGACTGAATAATACCCCCATACTGTTACTGACTAATACCACCACACCATAACCACATAGTGACTGAATAATACCCCATACTGTTACTGAATAAAAAACACTATACAAAGACCAATATTACCACCATGTAGGGACCATATAGTTGTCCAGTCCCTAAAAATTGATGGCATATCCTCAGGAAAGGTCATCAATAGCTAATGGGTCGAGGACCGACTCCCGGGACCCCCGCCGATCAGCAGTTTGAAGGGGCTGCAGCGCTCGTACGAGTGCTACTTCCCCTTCATTTTACTTGCTCTCTGTGAATCTCTGTAAATCGCTGACATGGAAGTAGCGTGGTTCACAGTATTGCAGTCTGATCTCATTGAAGCAAACAGGAGAAGGCGGCTGTAATACTGTGAACCCCGCTACTTCCATGTCAGCGATTCACAGAGATTCACAGAGAGCAAGTAAAATGAAGGGGAAGCACCACTCGTACGAGCGCTGCAGCCCCTTAAAAACTGCTGACCGGCGGGGGTCCCGGGAGAAGGACCCTGACCCATCAGCGATTTTTAGGGACTAAACAACCCCTATAATGCAAACTGGGGGGGGGGAAACCTCAACTCCCAGCAGGTCCTGAACTCCTACAGGTGTCTGGGCATGCTGGAAGTTATAGTTCCACATGGAGGGGAATGGGATAACACAGTAATTTTTTTTGCATATTTACTTTCTTTATTTAGCTACTTGTGGAGACTGGAGAGGACTGAGGATGGACACACTTTCCTATGAAGACGCTAGACGGACTCATTTGTCAGCTCCGTGTGAGTAGTAAACCCGCCGCTACGCTGTAGACAAAAGGCTGGGAATACACGCCCACGCAGAGCAGAAAGAAGCTGCACCGTGATAGGGTTAGAGTATGGAGGAGGCGGGGCCAATTACAGAGGAGGCGGTACTTAGAACAGAGTCAGAGGTTGAGGAGGAGGGGCCGGGACACGGCCGTGAAAATAGGAATTAGACCTACCGGTAATTGTATTTCCAGGAATCCCTCATGACAGCACTACAGGAGGTTGCCCTATTGACCTCTGTAGGGACAGGAAGACAGAGAGGTTAAAAGGCCCCTACCACCACCCACTTGCCAGTGTTTTTCAATTACTACACCAGGATGGACATATCCCTATTTTATTTCTAGGGATAATAACTGTGATGGTGCATTATGTGTGGTTTATTATGAGTCCTCAGCAGAGAGGGATGACTCTCTAATCAAGTACCACAGGTCATGTCTCCAGCCTATGGACAATCAGACGAGTCAGAGGTGAAGTCCACAAGACATAAAGTGTTCTCATTGTCTGGGCTCCACAGGGGGTCATCAGGAGACACCACAGTTATATTCAGCTCAGGTGCAGACCAGCAAACAAGGGTGATCCAATTATCTCCCCCATTGTGTTCTCATCCCGGCTGTGGCAATACACATAATAGAACAAAGGACCATAACTCACTTACAGACAGTAGATATAGAAACTAAAGCCATTATAATGATGGTGACTAGAAACTGCCAAGATGTTCCTCCCCCTGAGGGGATATAAGGGCTTGTCCTGGGGAGGATGGAAATCTTCTGGATTTAGACCTTCAGGAGAGCTGAAGCTGAGGCCAGCGCTCTGAAGATGTTCCTGTGATCACCTTATCTTGTGGACTGTGTGTTGTTCCTGCATTGAACGTGACTTGTTCTGTCAACATTGGATGCAATAAACCCTGTTGGAGTTGCCCTGTCGTCTCTGGCTCTGTTGATCGTGTATTAACGTAACGAACCCCATGACAACTGGTGTCAGAAGTGGGATCAACAGAGTGCAGGAGAGATGGACAGAGGTCTGAACACCAGGATGTCTATCGTGAGGAGAGCAATTGTATTTTACCAGGAGGCAATGGACTGCCTTGGACCAAAGTTTACAGAAGACATTGAATGTTGGGCTTGGGATAAGGCTCTAACTATGGCAAGGAAGGAACAAGTCCTTGTGCGAGCTCGGGAGTTGCACCAGGAGACCATGGATGCTCTGGGATGTTTGGCCTCCAAGGATGATAAGTTCTGGGACTGGGACTGGAATTGGTGTCTGGCAACAGCGGAGCGAGAGGTGCCGCAAACATGGTGTGAACGGCCAGCACAGTGTTATAAGGATTGTGCAGGTGCTCCAGGCTCGGATCGCTGCAAATCTCCAGAGAAGGCTCCAGAGTGTCCTGAGGTGAGTGATGTGACGTCTGTGGGCAGCTTATACCATAAGACATGGGAGCACCAGGAAGAAGTAAAGGATTCTGGGCTTGATTCAGGACCGGAAGGAGTGCATACAGAGAATGTCAGTGTATCTGCAGAAACGGGTCCTGTGGATGATGAAGATGCAGGAGATGTGGCTAGCATTCGTGTGGATGATAAAGATACAGGAGATATAACTAGCACTGGTGTGGATGATGAGGACACAGGCGATATGGCTAGCACTAGACCTCCTGAAATCTTTGCCACTGAGATCACCAGTGCCAGTTCTGAAAGCCCAACTGAGGTTAAGTCACACGATACAGCCCCACTAGTGAGCAATGATGTTTGTGCTTCTCCTGGCGATGTGTTTCCTGCATTCCCTTCACCCCAGGATTTCCAAGAGGTTGAGGAACCCAACTGTATTGTTACCTTGAGGTCTGATTTGTCTTTGTCCAATGATGTTGTGGATATTACGGTCAGTATGGACTCTCCAGGCGCACAGTCTTCCAACATGCATGAGGATGACACTGGAGTGTCAGCGAGTTCTAAGGTGGAAGAAGGAGCATTGGAGGAGCAGGTCTGCGAAGGACAACAAGACACTGGTCCCAACAGCAGTGGTGACCTTCATGATGGTGAGACTTCAGACCCTTTTCAAATATGCCCAAGGCCCTTGTTTTCTAAAAACGGTTTGACTTCTATCTCCCCCTCTACTGCCACCAAATTCTCAGGACTCACTACAATTCTGAACAGTGACTATATATTTTGGTATGATCTTTGCCTGGGTGATGGGTCAGATAGTATGCCAGCATTACCCAATATATGGTGGTGGGATGCACTGGGGAGGAGGGTGTCTGGATGGTCCATGTGGAGTCTTCAGAAACCTGTAAACTGGATAAAAGGTCCCAAGAAACCCCCTGACCCCAGAGACTCCATCTCATGGGCTAAACTGTCCTGTAGGCCACCGGATCAGCTCTTTAAAAGCGAACAGATGACGTGGAACTTTTGTGGAAGTGTCTTGAACTTTGTGGTGGTGTTTCCAGACATTGCCCCGGATGTACATGTGCACTGGACTTTCTTTACAGCCTGTGGACTGTTCTTATTGAACTGTAATAAGTGGCTTATGAGTGAGGTGGCCAGCGGCCTGTGTAGGCCACATGGCCAGCTCACTTATTATATGAGGGGAGAGGTTGTGATGGTGCATTATGTGTGGTTTATTATGAGTCCTCAGCAGAGAGGGATGACTCTCTAATCAAGTACCACAGGTCATGTCTCCAGCCTATGGACAATCAGACAAGTCAGAGGTGAAGTCCACAAGACATAAAGTGTTCTCATTGTCTGGGCTCCACAGGGGGTCATCAGGAGACACCACAGTTATATTCAGCTCAGGTGCAGACCAGCAAACAAAGCTGATCTAATTATCTTCCCCATTGTGTCCTCATCCCGGCTGTGGCAATACACATAATAGAACAAAGGACCATAACTCACTTACAGACAGTAGATATAGAAACTAAAGCCATTCATTATAATGATGGTGACTAGAAACTGCCAAGATGTTCCTCCCCCTGAGTGGATATAAGGGCTTGTCCTGGGGAGGATGGAGATCTTCTGGATTTAGACCTGAAGGAGAGCTGAAGCCGAGGCCAGCGCTCTGAAGATGTTCCTGTGATCACCTTATCTTGTGGACTGTGTGTTGTTCCTGCATTGAACGTGACTTGTTCTGTCAACATTGGATGCAATAAACCCTGTTGGAGTTGCCCTGTCATCTCTGGCTCTGTTGATCGTGTATTAACGTAACGAACCCCATGACAATAACTGACATGTTAATTGCACAAATCAGAATTTCAATCAGGGAGGGATGTAATGGTGCTGTCATGATGGATTCCTGGAAATACAATTACCGGTAGGACTAATTCCTATTTTCCAGTACATCCCTCATGACAGCACTACAGGAGCAATTCCAGATTATAATGCTCAGGGCGGGACTACGGATTGGAGGACTTCCCGTCCAAAGCTTAAATCCGTATCTGACAGAACATCGAGCCTATAATGTCTGCAGAACGTATGATGACCAGGTGGCCGCTCTGCAGATCTGGTCCATAGAGGCTTCTCTTCTTTCTGCCCAGGATGCCGAAACTGCCCTCGTTGAATGGGCTCTGATGCCTTGTGGGGCACATAGTCCTTGGGACTTGTAGGCTTCTTGTATGGTGGTTTTGAGCCTTTTGAGGCTTTCTTTCCTCTATTCTTTCCCCCAAACAGGACAAATAGGTTTTTATCTCGTCTCCAGGAGGAGG
The DNA here is from genome assembly GCF_050947455.1 of Rhinoderma darwinii. Classification (NCBI taxonomy): domain Eukaryota; kingdom Metazoa; phylum Chordata; class Amphibia; order Anura; family Rhinodermatidae; genus Rhinoderma; species Rhinoderma darwinii. The sequence continues at coordinate 60,173 of NW_027463739.1, read as the reverse complement.
TTCTATCCAGATACTGAAGAATTGTTCGCCTGACATCCAGGCAATGGAATTTTTCTTCTTGTTGGTTTTTTGAATCTGGATAAAAGGAAGGTAGAATTATTTCTTGTTCCCGATGGAAAGCAGTAGATACCTTTGGAATAAAGGAGGGATCCAGCTTTAGGATGATCTTATCCTCTTGTACTTTTAGGTACGGTTCTATGATTGACAGAGATTAGATTTCTCCAATCCTTCCTGCTGAAGTAATAGCGACTAAGAATGCAGCTTTTAGGGTTAAAAAATGCATATTAATCGTGTCGAGCGGCTCAAAGGGGGGCTCACAAAGAGTCGTTAACACCACATTCAAATCCCAGGTAGGAACTGATTTCTTTAGGGAAGGTTTCAGTTTAGAGACCGCTTGGGTGAATCTTCTGATCCACCGATGTTCAGCCAGAGGAGTGTTAAAAAAAATTACCATTCTCCAGGGACTCCCTTGTCTATGTTGTTTGTGCAGAGCCACCACAGGAGGGATGATTTCACGGTCTCGGAAATTTGAATTCAGGGAGTTCTGTTTTTGATCCCACTGAGACAAGATCAGATTCTGTAAGGGTCTGGAGTGAAATTGACTCCATGGAATAGATTGGATGCAAGACGTCATCATTCCCAACATCCGCATACATTCCCTTATGGAACAGGCGTCTTTCCCCCAAAATTTCCTTACTTCTGCCAGTAGGAGTATTTGTTTCTCTCTTGGGAGGAAGGAATGTTGAAGGGAGGAGTCTAGCAGTACTCCTAAGAAGACCTTCTGTTTCTGGGGAGGAAGACTTGACTTCTGAAAGTTGATTATCCATCCCAATTCCTGTAGTAGGGAAAGAACCTGTGACCGATGACTGACTAAGATAGACGGAGTATCTGCTGTCAACAAGAAGTCGTCTAGATATGGGATAATTACTATGCCCTGACTTCTTACGAATGCCATGATCTCTGCCATAATTTTTGTAAAAATTCTGGGGGGCAGAGGAAATGCCGAAAGGGAGGCAGACGAACTGGAAGTGGAGAATGGAAGGACCGTTCTGAATTGCGAATCTGAGGAATCTCTGGTAAGCGGGGTGGATAGGAACGTGATAATACGCATCCTCTAAATCGATCGTACACATTGATGCCTCTTCCCTAATTAGAGGAATAGTCGATCTGATAGACTCCATCTTGAATTTTCGATATTTCACCCACTTGTTTAGGACCTTCAGGTTGATTATTGTCCTGTAGGAACCGATTTTTGAATAGTGGCCTTTGAATTTTTCGTTGTGGGGAACTGGAGTAATGGCTCTCAATTTGAGTCGTTTCTGGACGTCCCGGATAAGGATCTGATGAAGGTCTTTAGCTTGGTACTGGGTTATTAGAAATTTCTCTGGGGGGGGCGTGGCTTAGGCATGGCGGTGTGAGGACGCGTGCAGCTGAAGCTCCGGACTCACCCCGCCGAATATCGCCCGACAGGGCTCACTAAACAGCCGCAGGACTGAATATGACCAGGGGGAAGCACCGTCGGAACCTCCCGGACACCTCGGGCACCTCCAATATCGCCTGGTTCCTCCGATCCGCGCCGGAAAACACCCCGCAACGGGCCTCCTCGTCCCCTCCAACAGGCCGCAGCCAGCCTTCCGGGTTGCAGCAGGGGCACACCCCGCCTTCCTCTCACGCCGGCCAGCTACAGCCCGGCGCCGACACCGCAGGGCCTGAAGGAGAGATGCAGCCGGCAGACAGAGGTCAGTGTGGGGCAGAAAGCACAGGGCCCCCTCCACTGACCCAGACAGAGACCTCACCCCCCCTGTATAACCACCACCAGCCCGTTACCAGTCCCGGGCCCCCTGACATGGCACCCACAGGCGGGACACTGGAGACACCAATACCACTACCGGCCCAGCGGCCCCTACCCGGGCCAAGCAGTCAGCAGAGCCAGGGGTTACCGGTCATCTTCCGGGAGACCCTCTCCCCCACCTAACCAGGGCAAACAGGAGACCAACACACAGGCCTGTCCTCAGGCCCCCCGCTCTCCATGGAACGGACATTGGCAGAACTCTGGGAGATGGTCAAGGTACTGCCCACTAAAATGGATTTAGACCTCCGCCTCGTACGACTGGAGGAGAAACACGACAGGGCCATAGGCGAGGTCACCCAGGAGGTACGTGCCCTAGCCGTGAGAGTGGACACCCTAGAACGCCAGCACTCCCTCGATTCCCTGGACATATCGGTCCTCTCCCAGTCCTTGGCTACCCAAGCTACGCAGCTCCGAGACCTCTCTCTACACTTAGATGATGTCGAGAACAGGGGAAGGCGGAACAACTTGAAACTGAGGGGTTTGCCCGAGTCTGTACCCCCCGATGGACTTTACGACGCTGTGACCCACATTTTCAACAAGCTCTTGGAGTGTCCGCGAGATATGCCCATAGAGATGGACAGAGTTCACAGACTGGCAGGTCCCAGGAATGGAGACGGCAATAGACCCAGGGATGTTATCTGTAGAGTTCATTTCTACAAGCAAAAAGAGGAGATTGCCCGCCGAGCATGGGAAAAAGGGGCTGTCCCATACAATGGCGCCGATATCACCGTCCTGCCAGATGTATCCAGATCGACACTCTCCATGCGCAGAACGGTCCGCCCGTTATTGGAAGCAACAAGGGCAGCAGGCGCAACATACAGGTGGGGACACCCTTTCCACGTCATCCTTCGCAAGCAGGGAATGTCTTTTTCTGTCCGCTCTCCTGACGACCTGGAGGAAGCATTCCGATTCTTGGAGACCACGCCGGTGCGGTTACCAGACTGGACCGAACCGCATACGCCATTTGCTCCCAGAGGAGGCCCATACCCGGATTTTGGGTCTCGTCAGCCAATCCGACCTGGAGCAGATACATCCGATCTCCGTGCCATGGAACGTCGACCTCTACGCAGAAACCGAGGGTCGGGGCCAGATGACCTCCATCCCCCTGGACGACGATCGCCGCGGAGGGACTGAATGTCCACAGACTCCTGTATTGTAGACATTTTCCTGCTCTGCATTTTGCATTTTCCTTCTCTCTTTTCCCATAGGGTTCCTGGAGGACTGTCAGGAACACATTGCTGGAACTGCCATATAGCTGGTTGTATCATTGTGGGTTGAGGAGGCGGGCAGGTCCACACCTGTCGTGGGAGGCTATATCTGGTTCACCTGCTTTAACTGTTTCATTTGCCTAAACAGGGTTATCACGGAGGGAAAGGTGAACACTAGAAATGTTAACTGTTAATAGGGTGAGTCCGGGGCTCTCAAGCACTTTGGTTACTTGAATTTTCTAGTTGACAGTTTAACTGTTGTTGCGCTGTCTTTGCACTCCGGTCTTTCCTTGTTCCCTCATAGGGTTCCCTGTAGCTGTGTCGTGTTTGAAGGTTTCCTGCGGGCAGCACAGCTCGGGTTGAGTAGTGGAGAAGTATTGCACTCCGAAGTTAGAGAGCTTGCTCTGAATATATTCGTTCTTCTTTTTTCCCTCTTCTTCTTCCTCGTCTTTCTCTCCCCTTCCCCCTCTGTCCACCCCTGAAATTTACGCTGCCATGACTGACATTACTGTTGTCTCCCTAAACGCACAGGGTCTGAATGTTCCGGAAAAGAGGTCCTCCATTCTCCGTCTCCTGTGGAAACGAAAAGCACACGTGGCCTTCCTGCAAGAAACTCACTTCCGGGCAGATAGCATCCCGAAACTTACGGACACCAACTACCCCGCAGGGTATCATAGTGCGTCCCCCGACTCCAAGACCAAGGGAGTCTCCATTCTGGTCTCTCGTTCCCTACACTGGGAACACGTGGACACCTGCGCAGATGAAGCGGGACGGTACCTCTTCGTAAAGGGTAAGTTGGGTAATGCACTATACACACTGGTCTCATATTATCTCCCTAACTTTGGTCAGGTGGCCTACCTGGACAGAGTTTTGAGGGCTCTGGATGGCTTTCTGGAAGGTACCCTAGTCATGGGGGGGGATTTAAATGTCACCTTAGACCCCGTTTTAGACACATCACGTGGGCACTCCTCCCTACCCAGGGCAGCACATCGTCGTATACGGCGATTGCTGCACGACCATCAACTTGTTGACACGTGGCGAGTTATGCATCCTTCAGTCAAAGACTACACATACTACTCGGCGCCTCACAACTCCTATTCCAGGTTGGACTATTTTTTCCTGCGTCACGCACATCTCCCTAGCCTTACATCAGCCACAATAGACGACATAACGTTATCTGACCATGCCCTTATTACCATCACCCTAGCGCGCCCATTGGCCCATCCTCCCTCCTGGCAGTGGCGACTGAATGAGTCGCTCCTACAGGATACGTCAGTGGTCTCTGAAGTACGTCGTGACTTGGTGGAATACTTTGATAGAAATAACACACCAGGGATGGACCCATTCTGTATATGGGAGGCACATAAATGTGTGGTGCGCGGTTCCCTTATACGACTGGGAGCCAAACTCAAAAAGGAGCGAACGGCACATCTCAGAGACCTACTGTCACGCATCCACCGACTGGAACAGTCCCATAAAGTATCACAGAATCGGTTATTAGGGGCAGAATTGGGGCAATTGAGGGAGCAGGTACGCTCACTCTGTCTGGCCAAGGCAAAGGCCACTCTAGTCAAATGTAGAAGACACTTTTATGAATTCAGTAATAAACCCAGTAGGACCTTGGCCCGCGCCCTCCGGCAAACCAGATCGCGTACATACGTCCCACACATCATGGGTACTCATAATAAAATACTTCAACTTCCACATGACATCTCTGAGACCTTCCGTGCCTATTACCACTCTCTCTACAATCTCCCAAAGGCACCCTCCTCACAGGACGGCGGCAGCCACCTAGAGAGGATCGAGGAGTACCTTCGATCCTCTGGGATGAAATCCATCCCACTTGATGATCTTGCGGCCTTAGAGGCCCCCATCTCCCCAGAAGAGTGGACATGAGCACTGAAGGACTCCCCTACGGGGAAGGCCCCGGGACCGGATGGCCTGTCTCTGCCGTACTATAAAACCTATTCAGAAGTGCTCGCACCCCACTTCATCCGGGCCTTTAATTCACTCACCGAGGGGGTTCCATTCCCAGGGACACGCTGAGGGCTCACATTACGGTCATACCCAAGGAAGGGAAGGACCCATCCCTATGCCAGAGTTATTGTCCTATTTCTCTGCTGGACGTAGACTTGAAACTCTTTGCAAAGATTCTGGCATATCGGTTGTCTCCGCTCCTTCAAACCGTGATACATACTGACCAAGTGGGTTTTATGCCCTTACGGGAAGCGAGAGATAACACCACACGGGCAATTAATTTAATGTACCAAGCGGCGGTCACGTCACTCCCCACTTGTTTTTTGTCAACGGACGCGGAAAAGGCCTTCGACAGGGTCAGTTGGGACTTTATGTTGGCCACCCTTCGACATATAGGAATAGGGACTCATATGATGTCATGGATCTCTGGTCACTACTCCTCCCCGTCAGCACAGGTCAAGGTCAATGGGCAACTCTCATCTTCCTTTACGATTACTAACGGCACATGCCAAGGCTGCCCTCTATCACCACTGATTTTTATTTTATGCCTGGAGCCCTTGCTGTGTCACATCCGCTCCAACCCAGACATTACAGGCGTGGACTTGGGAGGCAGACAACATAAGGTTGCCGCTCATGCGGATGACCTGCTGTTCTTCCTCACAGCCCCTAGAATTTCCTTGCCTAACCTGATGGCGGAGCTGGGTAGATACTCGAGATTATCCAAATTTAAAATAAACTACCAGAAGTCAGAGGCCCTTAATATCTCGTTACCACAGGCTCTGGTCACTGAACTGTCGGAGTCCTTTTCCTTCAAGTGGGCAAGAGATTCGCTAAAATACCTGGGAGTCCGACTTCCCGGGGATCTTTCTCGACTTTATGCGGTGAACTTCCCTTTGCTTCTTCAACGTATAAAGGCGGACCTGGACTCCTGGACGTCGGGCACGTTTACCTGGTTCGGTAGGTGTGCGATTTTTAAAATGAACATCTTGCCACGGATTCTGTATCTCCTACAGGCCCTACCGATCCATATCCCACGCCCATTCTTTCAGTCCCTGCTGTCCCTGATGCACAAATTCATATGGGCAGGGAAACCAGCACGTATCGCCCGATCTTTGCTCTTTCGTGTAAAGAGGGAGGGGGGCATTGGTCTTCCGGACTTTGTCTCCTATCATCACGCCTCCCACTTGACACGAATCTTAGACTGGTTTCGGCATGGCGGGACGAAAGAATGGGTGTCTATGGAACAGGCGTTCATGTCTATCTCATTGCAGGCTATGCCGTGGTTGGGCAGACATGTTCCCAGGGTCGTGCGGTTACACCCGACAATCAGCCCCACTTTGGCAGTCGCAGCACGGGTGTTTACTCGGGCAGAGATCTCGCCGTCCCCCTCCCTGCTATTCCCGATCTTGGGCAACCCTGCCTTTCCACCGGGACTGGATAGCGGTCCATTCCAAGTATGGTTGCGGGCGGGTAAGGGGCAGGCCCGACAATTTCAGCAGGAGGGGAGGTGGATGAAGAGCGATCAAATTCAAGCCCTGGAGGAATGGAGGAAAATTCTATTTTGTACCCTTCTTCTATGATCTTTAGAACCGACCATTTGGGATAAAATTGTAGGAGTCTTCCCCCCACGCTCTTGGCGTCATTGCTTTGAGGGCTGAAATGAATTATTGGGGTTAAGGAGATATCCTCGACCCCTTCTTCCTTTGGGGTAACTCCAGTGACCGGACTTCCCTTTCCCGTTGTAGTTCTGTAGGGTAGGTTCACTCTGTTGGCGAAACCTCCCAAATTGAGGGGTTTTTTTTGGTTTCTCTTCAGGAAACCCCTTTTTCCTATCTGCTGCATTCGCCAGCATGTTATCCAGGAGAGGACCGAACATCAGAGACCCTGTAAACGGGATAGAACATAATTTGTTCTTGGACTTCGTATCTCCTGACCACATTTTGAGCCATAATGCTCTTCTAGCAGCATTTGAGAGAGCCCCATTCCTGGCAGCAAATCTAATAGATTCTGCTGAAGCATCTACCAAGAATCCGGTTGCCATCTTTAGTAAGGATAGAGATTCTAAAAGGTCTTGCCATGATGTCTACATCATCAAATGGGTCTCCACTGATGTGGCCACGATATTAGTCGAGATCAAAGCAGAGGAAGATTCCCATGCTCTTTTCAGCAGCCCGTCTGCCTTTCGGTCCATGGCGTCCTTCAACTGAGAGGAATCTTCAAATGGGATTGCGTTTTTTTTAGCAACCCTGGCTACTGGGACATCTACTTTTGGGATCTCATCCCAAGCTTTAGTGTCTTCTGGATCAAAGAGAAGTCTGTTTTTAAAATCTCTTGAAATGAAGAGCCTTTTTTTCTGAATCCTCCCATTCAGTTGTCACCATTCTTTTGAGATTTTCGTTTACCGGAAAAACCTTTGTTTTCTTTTCCGTTAGACCTCCAAACATCTCATCCTGGATGGTATGTGGTTGGTCTTCTTCGGGAATATCCATGGTTTCCCGTATTGCCTGAATTAAGGTATCAGACATCTCGGAAGAGAAGAAATTTTTTTTTTCTTGAGTGGATGAAGTTGAAGGCAAGAGTTCCTCTCCTTCTTCTAACTCACCCTCCGATAGGTAATAACACTCCTGCTCTAAGTCAGACCCCTGAGAGGGAGGACAATATTTTTGATCCACTTCAATCCGTGGTCTTTTTGCCCGGGAGTGTGAGGGAGTTTCTTGCGGAGGGGCGAGGGAGGCTACTGACTGACTCACTTCTTCACGAATCATAGCCCTAAGTTCAGACATAAACGTTGGTTGTTCCTCTTTTAGTATTTTTGCAATACAATCCTGACACAATTGTTTCCTATGTGACTGGCAATTTTTTTGCACAAGTCGCACATTTTTTAACCTTCTTTTTATCAGTTTGTCTCTGAGAGGAATCTTTATCCTAGAGAAAACAGAAGGTAGGTAAAGTATTGTGTGCATACATAAGGAGTCATAACCCTTACCCCAAGGGTGAGACTCACGTGACCCTGGGACATATCTGGAGTTTCGTCAGGACGAGGAAGTTCCATACCGCGACAGGTAACAGGCAATGCAATATGCAATCCACAAAATCAATCCAAGTTAGAGGTATCAGCTCTAACTACATACCTGTGCGTGTCCCTTTAAATGCGGGTGTTTTGAATTTGCCGCCTTCCAAGATGGCCGCGGAACGGAAGTAGCCCGACGTCATTTCCGGTCGGCTATTCGTTGAGGTGCAGCCGCTCATAGCCGGCGACTGAGGCTTGCTATGCGGCGCAGCGAGGATACCCTGCCGGTGCGTCCAACCCTATGGAGCTGCCGGTCCCCGCCTGGTCACGCGGCCAGGCCGAAGCCTGCTTGGGAATCCCGAACCCCACACACTACCGGAACCCTGCCTAGGATTCCTCCGGTAGGTGTCTTAGGTTGGGAGCTAAGGGACCTCTTGTTAGAGGGGTGTTAGCCTAGGCTTTAGGGGGAAGAGAAGGGGGAGTGCACGGACCCCCCGATCTTGCCCCTGCCCGAGTTTTTTCCCCCCTGCAGTAACACAGGAGCGACGTCTCTCTGCTCCTGACCCTGTAGGGACAGGAAGAACACTGGCAAGTGGGTGGTGGGAGGGGCCTTTTAACCTCTCTGTCTTCCTGTCCCTACAGAGGTCAATAGGGCAACCTCCTGTGGTGCTGTCATGAGGGATGTACTGGAAAAATAGATTTATGACAGCTGGCAACACTGGCTTGGTGCAGAGGTTAGTGCGCCACACATCGGAGCGGCATGATGACAGGCTAGCGCCACCCAGTGTGAGAAAGAGGTGAGAGGAAGAGGTGAGCAGGAAGCGGCCCACAGCATACACCGGCCCATCTGGCATTTGCCAGATGGGCAGTCCGGCCCTGTACAAGCCAATTAGTGAAGATGTCATTTTTTTCCAGAGTTTTCCGCAAGCTCTTTGGATAGGGAATTGAGTCCTTCCATTGCCTTGGTAATACTGCCATCAGGAACTGTATTATTGGGAATAAAAGTACAACAGAAAATACAAACAGTTTGCAGACACTCCCTTTTTCTGCGAGTAACATATCCAGGGCCATTCTATTTTGCCATGTCATTAAAGATATAGGTCCCAACTGATCGGCAATGCCCTTTATTGCATCTCTGGCATAATTAACAACTCTCTGTTACATAGTTACATAGTTATATAGTTATATAGTTACATAGTTACATAGTTAGTACGGTTGAAAAAAGACACATGTCCATCAAGTTCAACCAAGGGATGGGAAAGGGGAAGTGGGATGGGAAAGGGGAAGTAAAAATTTCTAGAAGAAAGGAGGAAGGTAGGATCCAGCGCTGGGTAGCGTTTAAAATGGAAATGATTTTCCAAGTTTAATTGGTATAAGTTAAAAAGATAGTCCAGTTGTAGGATGTCCTGGGTGTGTAAGAAGTGGGGAGGTGGTATCCTCTAGGCCTACGCGTTTCGGACGACTGCCGCGTCCTTAAACTTGGCTATGGTAAAAATTTCTACACATAGCAGTTAATATTTTTTGGTTCTAGGAAATTATCTAAGCCTTTTTTAAAGCCATCTACTGTCCCTGCTGCGACCAGCTCCTGCGGTAGGCTATTCCATAGATTCACAGTTCTCACAGTAAAGAAGGCTTGTCGCCTCTGCAGGTTGAACCTTTTTTTCTCCAGACGGAGGGAGTGCCCCCTTGTTTTTTGAGGGGGTTTTACATGGAACAGGATTTCACCATATTTTTTGTATGCGCCATTCATATATTTATATAAGTTAATCATGTCCCCCCTTAGTCGTCTTTTCTCAAGGCTAAATAGGTTTAGTTCTTTTAATCTTTCCTCATAACTTAGATTCTCCATGCCCCTTATTAGCTTCGTTGCTCTTCTTTGTATTTTTTCCAACTCCAGGGCATCCTTTCTATGAACTGGAGCCCAGAACTGGACTGCATATTCTACTATAGTTATATAGTTATATAGTTACATAGTTATATAGTTATATAGTTACATAGTTACATAGTTACATAGTTATATAGTTACATAGTTACATAGTTATATAGTTACATAGTTATATAGTTATATAGTTACATAGTTATATAGTTACATAGTTATATAGTTACATAGTTATATAGTTACATAGTTATATAGTTACATAGTTATATAGTTACATAGTTATATAGTTACATAGTTATATAGTTACATAGTTATATAGTTATATAGTTACATAGTTATATAGTTACATAGTTATATAGTTATATAGTTACATAGTTACATAGTTACATAGTTATATAGTTATATAGTTACATAGTTACATAGTTACATAGTTACATAGTTATATAGTTACATAGTTACATAGTTACATAGTTATATAGTTATATAGTTACATAGTTACATAGTTACATAGTTACATAGTTATATAGTTATATAGTTACATATCTAGTTATATAGTTACATAGTTATATAGTTATATAGCAGATATAAAAAAATGGCGACAGCACCCTGCAACACTAATGCCACCTAAACCACTAAATATAAATAGATATGCACTAAAGCTAAATCTACCTACAAATAGGGAGGTTCTTAGTGCACATTTTGATCAAAAAGTGTTAGCCCACCTGCCACGACAAGGCGACCTCTGTAAGGTGGGAACCTACGCTGCACATACACCCAGAACTGGGACTAAGCCTACATATATACCTGGGGATGGTAGGATCCAGCATTGAACTGATTAAAATCACCCAGGGCAGAATGGGAGGAGTGCAAGAACAACAAGTGGAGGCAGTCACTAACCCCACATATATGGATACCATAAACACAACAAAAATTGAACAGCACATTCCAACTAAATGATACAAAATACGCAGGTGCAAGAACACCTATGACTGCAGATATACAGCAGATATAAAAAAATGGCGACAGAACCCTGCAACACTTACATAGTTATATAGTTACATAGTTACATAGTTATATAGTTACATAGTTACATAGTTACGTAGTTATATAGTTATATAGTTACATAGTTATATAGTTACATAGTTATATAGTCACATAGTCATATAGTTACATAGTCACATAGTTATATAGTCATATAGTTATATAGTTATATAGTTACATAGTTATATAGTCATATAGTTATATAGTTACATAGTTACATAGTTACATAGTTATATAGTTACATAGTTATATAGTTGCATAGTTACATAGTTACATAGTTACATAGTTATATAGTTACATAGTTACATAGTTATATAGTTATATAGTTACATAGTTATATAGTTACATAGTTACATAGTTATATAGTTACATAGTTATATAGTTACATAGTTACATAGTTATATAGTCACATAGTTATATAGTCACATAGTTATATAGTTACATAGTTACATAGTTACATAGTTACATAGTTATATAGTTACATAGTTACATAGTTATATAGTTATATAGTCACATAGTTATATAGTCACATAGTTACATAGTTATATAGTTATATAGTTACATAGTTACATAGTTACATAGTTATATAGTTACATAGTTATATAGTTACATAGTTACATAGTTACATAGTTATATAGTCACATAGTTATATAGTCACATAGTTACATAGTTATATAGTTACATAGTCACATAGTTATATAGTTAAATAGTTACATAGTTATATAGTTACATAGTTATATAGTTACATAGTTATATAGTTACATAGTTATATAGTTACATAGTTACATAGTTACATAGTTATATAGTTATATAGTCACATAGTTATATAGTCACATAGTTACATAGTTACATAGTTACATAGTTATATAGTTACATAGTTACATAGTTACATAGTTATATAGTTACATAGTTACATAGTTATATAGTTACATAGTTATATAGTTACATAGTCACATAGTTATATAGTCACATAGTTATATAGTTACATAGTTATATAGTTATATAGTTACATAGTTATATAGTTACATAGTTACATAGTTACATAGTTATATAGTTACATAGTTATATAGTTACATAGTTATATAGTTATATAGTTACATAGTTATATAGTTACATAGTTACATAGTTACATAGTTACATAGTTACATAGTTATATAGTCACATAGTTATATAGTTACATAGTTACATAGTTACATAGTTACATAGTCACATAGTTATATAGTCACATAGTTATATAGTTACATAGTTATATAGTTACATAGTTACATAGTTACATATATAGTTACATAGTTACATAGTAGTTACATAGTTACATAGTAGTTACATAGTTATATAGTTAGTACGGCTGAAAAAAGACACATGTCCATCAAGTTCAACCAAGGGACGGGAAAAGGGATAGTGATAAATATAATTAATCCAGTCGACGTTCTTATTTATTGTAGACCACCAGAAAAGTACAAACTCGAAGCCTGATGCAATATGATTTCGGGCGTTAAACTCATTTGGCCCCCCTCGGGGTCCTCCTATTTCATCTATGTATATTCTATGATCAAAGGAACATCCAGGGATAGACCGCTTATAGTAATTCAGATAGTCTCCAGTGATAGACCGCTTATAGTGATTCAGACAGTCTCCAGGGATAGACCGCTTATAGTGATTCAGACAGTCTCCAGGGATAGACCGCTTATAGCGATTCAGACAGTCTCCAGGGATAGACCGCTTATAGTGATTCAGACAGTCTCCAGGGATAGACCGCTTATAGTGATTCACACAGTCTCCAGGGATAGACCGCTTATAGTAATTCAGACAGTCTCCAGGGATAGACCGCTTATAGTAATTCAGACAGTCTCCAGGGATAGACCGCTTATAGTGATTCACACAGTCTCCAGGGATTGACCGCTTATAGTGATTCAGACAGTCTCCAGGGATAGACCGCTTATAGTGATTCACACAGTCTCCAGGGATAGACCGCTTATAGTGATTCAGACAGTCTCCAGGGATAGACCGCTTATAGTGATTCACACAGTCTCCAGGGATAGACCGCTTATAGTGATTCAGACAGTCTCCAGGGATAGACCGCTTATAGTAATTCAGATAGTCTCCAGTGATAGACCGCTTATAGTGATTCAGACAGTCTCCAGGGATAGACCGCTTATAGTGATTCAGACAGTCTCCAGGGATAGACCGCTTATAGCGATTCAGACAGTCTCCAGGGATAGACCGCTTATAGTGATTCAGACAGTCTCCAGGGATAGACCGCTTATAGTGATTCACACAGTCTCCAGGGATAGACCGCTTATAGTAATTCAGACAGTCTCCAGGGATAGACCGCTTATAGTAATTCAGACAGTCTCCAGGGATAGACCGCTTATAGTGATTCACACAGTCTCCAGGGATTGACCGCTTATAGTGATTCAGACAGTCTCCAGGGATAGACCGCTTATAGTGATTCACACAGTCTCCAGGGATAGACCGCTTATAGTGATTCACACAGTCTCCAGGGATAGACCGCTTATAGTGATTCAGACAGTCTCCAGGGATAGACCGCTTATAATGATTCAGACAGTCTCCAGGGATAGACCGCTTATAGCGATTCAGACAGTCTCCAGGGATAGACCGCTTATAATGATTCAGACAGTCTCCAGGGATAGACCGCTTATAATGATTCAGACAGTCTCCAGGGATAGACCGCTTATAGTGATTCAGACAGTCTCCAGGGATAGACCGCTTATAGTGATTCACACAGTCTCCAGGGATAGACCGCTTATAGTGATTCAGACAGTCTCCAGGGATAGACCGCTTATAATGATTCAGACAGTCTCCAGGGATAGACCGCTTATAGTGATTCAGACAGTCTCCAGGGATAGACCGCTTATAGTAATTCAGACAGTCTCCAGGGATAGACCGCTTATAGTGATTCAGACAGTCTCCAGGGATAGACCGCTTATAATGATTCAGACAGTCTCCAGGGATAGACCGCTTATAGCGATTCAGACAGTCTCCAGGGATAGACCGCTTATAATGATTCAGACAGTCTCCAGGGATAGACCGCTTATAGTGATTCAGACAGTCTCCAGGGATAGACCGCTTATAGTGATTCAGACAGTCTCCAGGGATAGACCGCTTATAATGATTCAGACAGTCTCCAGGGATAGACCGCTTATAGCGATTCAGACAGTCTCCAGGGATAGACCGCTTATAATGATTCAGACAGTCTCCAGGGATAGACCGCTTATAATGATTCAGACAGTCTCCAGGGATAGACCGCTTATAGTGATTCAGACAGTCTCCAGGGATAGACCGCTTATAGTGATTCAGACAGTCTCCAGGGCTTTTTCTCATTCTCTGAAACTCAGGTGCTGGAAACAAGTGGATGTCATCAGAAGCTGAACCAGAGTACAGCCTCCCCGTCACTTGGCCAGTAGCCTAGGTCTCCGCTTCCTGTCTCCACATAGCCATCAGAGATCAGTCCTTGCCCTTGTCTGGTTGGTAAACCAATTAGAGGAGTAATTACCATTATCGGTACCAATATCTATGGTGGTTTCACAAAACTCTTCATTGAGGTTCCCGACTTTCTTACCTTGCCCATTCCTCAGAAAGCAGGTGTAGGTGCCTGGGTAAGCAACTACTAAGGGAGGGATTTCATCTCTCCCCACAGGTGGGTACAATAAAGAGAATGTCTTACATAATTGATCACCTGGATTATATGATGCATTATATAAAGATAACACGCATTGCAGACCTTGTGGGTTCTCCTTATCTGATAGCCTGAAAGGTATAGTAGCCGGATGTGGTCTGGCTTTCACGCTAGCTATACAGTTAGTTCTATTATCATGGATTGCAGAGTATCTCATCCAGGCCAATCATTCATGATTATCACTGTAACCTGTTTCTAATGCCAATTTATCTTCATAAGTGCAGTTGGCAGATAGACTATAGAGGGAAGATCTATCTCCGGGGCTAAAGGACTTTCCGTTACATCATTTTCCTTAACATCAATAAAGAAATGCCCTATAGGGTCAGTACCTGAAACATCAGCCTCTATAGCATATAGTCCCTTATCCTTTTATTAGGATTTCAGAAGGTCAAAAATAACTAGTTACAGTTGGTGGAACTTGTACAGGGAGAGGTAAATTTCTTCATAATAATTAACTTTTCTTGTAAAGAGGGATTGATGGCAGACATCATGGAATATCCATAATCATTATGGGCTGATCCATTTGGCCGAAGACCATGAAGAACATCACCTTTCCCCTAGGGTATTTACATAGATAGTACAAATGTATTTATCTGAATATGCTGGTTTGTAAGAAATCCCATACATTAGATTGACACACCTTGGACCCCCATAGGATACCTAGAATAACATATAACATTTTTCCCTGTCTCCCCCCAGGCTCTGGATGTTTTCTCCGCTGTAGTTTGAGACCAGTCACTTCTAACAAATGACCACCCTTTGTAATCAGTCTTTTATAGCCTAGGAGGATAGTGGCAATTCCCCAACTACCTTACAGTGCGATAAGTGTATCCAAGTGGCACGTTCGGCTAT
This sequence comes from Rhinoderma darwinii, assembly GCF_050947455.1. Classification (NCBI taxonomy): domain Eukaryota; kingdom Metazoa; phylum Chordata; class Amphibia; order Anura; family Rhinodermatidae; genus Rhinoderma; species Rhinoderma darwinii. The sequence goes on along the minus strand of NW_027463739.1, from coordinate 44,657 downwards.
CTTTACGGCCGTAGGTGTGGTAACCAGAACCTGATATGGTCCTCCCCAACGAGGATGATACCAGTGTTTTTCTTTTTATAACTTTGATCAGGATCCAATTTCCTGACTTCTCAGGTTCAGGGTCACCTGGAATACAATTAGAGATAGAAACTTCCTTGTTGGTAGCATTTTTGCCATATATTCAGCAAGTGTAAAATCAGACTCCTCATCCACCCTAGAGAATGGATTTAAATGTGGTATTACAAATGGTCTACCATACATCATTTCAAAAGGGGTCTACCCTGATGCTGCAGGAGTGACATGCATATTTAGGACCACTAATGGTGAACAATATTCCCAATTCTTCCCAGTCTCTCCCATTGTTTTCTGGAGTTTGTGTTTTAGTATCCCATTGTCGCTGTATATTTTCTCACGTATCCCAAACCTAGGTATTATCTCCTTTACCAAAGCTGTAGCGACTGTGATGGCATCTGGGCTGGCTGTGGGGAAAACTTCTACCCATTTGGTAAATACATCAATAATCACTAAGCAATATTTCTTCCCTTTGAGTTTCGCATGAGAACCAAGGTCAGAGATAACCAACTTTAATAACATACAAAATCAGCATTAATATACTTGTCTTACAGGAACAATGTCTTTCTTATTCACTACAAAAGGACAAGACGGGGTCTCCAGACAAGACGGGGTCTCCAGACAAGATGCTGCTGCACAAAATAAACTCACCTAAACATTATTTCAATCACGCTCACATTTGCCCAAACCAGGTACATAAAAGAGGGCTTATCCCCCTTACAGACTTTATTTTCTTAGCTTGCTCTACGGTCATACGTGTCCTGCATAATGCTAAAAAGGTCTATACAGTGGCAACAGACTGGGCCAACTACTTGGCAAATGCCCCCTAGGGCAGCATTCAAAACATCAAACACATAATCTGTAACAATGTCCAATCTGTCGGCCACTTTCTCTATATTATGAGCATTCTTTACTGCTAAACCTACTAAATATTGGCAATAGTCCCAACTTGTCCTACCACGGTACTTATATTGGTCATAATTGTCGCACTGTCACTTACTGTCCCAATGGGACTTTTACCCCTGCAGATATAACAGGTCATGGGCAGCATTTTCCCCAAACCTAAAGACACCCAGGTAACATGACCTCCGGGCTGTCATTGCTGCCATGTACTTCTTACTTATGAGTGACAACAACCAGTGACCTTCACCTCACACCTCCACATAAAACGCCTCAAGTTATTATTCACAATACCGTGGCATATTACACACATTATAATTATAAACCTCAGACAATCGGGTTTCAACTAAGAAAATAATACTTAATCACCAATAATCACCAATCTCATGCTATCACCCTCAGGTTTGGGTCCCATCAGTTCATTGACAAGTCCTGTACATCAAATCAAATAACAAACAAACAAATACCTTTATATAAGAAAAGCCTCTCTGTCCCTCTGGACGGGGCACATAGATGATATGTAGTTACTGGGTACATTTTATGTCACACTTGTTGGTATTCTTTTCAGCTGGATTTGTACCTTGATCTGAGCTGATTACCTGTAACATCTTCTACTCACAGAAATATTCACAGATACCATGTTTTATCTGACAAGTGTCTCAAACCAATTTTTTCCTTACCTACTCTGAGATTCAAATTAACACCCTTATACACATACATAATATCTTAGGAAGCTAAAATTCAATGAAATCCATACAAAATATGTTAGAATGGATATTGTGGATTTGGGAACTGTCCTCTCTTTGGTCTTACATTCCCCTGTAGATTTATGTTTGGCGCATGTTAAACAGGTTAAACAAAATTTTTAGAGTAGTTAGTAAAGCCATATGCCGTGAACACTTTAGATATAATTTCTGCCATCCCCCCTGTTGAGACATGGCTTGTGCGATGGCTCAATATGACGGCATATCTGAATAAGTTGCTGGGTAGGATGTATTTGTTCTTACAAGACCCATGTACAAACAGTACGAGAACACTATTTGGTAGTGGAGTATCTTTAAGATCTGATCTTGGTAACACTCTTTCTGCTATGGAGGATGGGCAATCATGTGGTTCACCATCCTCAGAAGTAGGCATCAAGAATTTAAAGTGGTACATCTTTATATCATAAATAACACTAATGTGGCGGTAGCTCTTATAGCTTGTGTGGTGGCTGCAACTGATTGAACACGGGGAGGTAAGGCTCTAGCTACTGGGTCGAGTTTTGATGAGTAGTAAGCTAGAGGTCGGTCCTTTCCCCCATACTCCTGTGTTAGCACTGAAGTCATGCCTCCTCAGCTTCAGGAGTACATTTAATGGAATCTTGGGCTGCAAGGGGTTCCTCATTAATCAAACACATCAATGGTCCTGTATTAGTAGCCTAATTGGCTATCCAACTCCTGCAGAAGTTAGTCATACCCAAAAAGGACATAATTTGTCTTTTTGTCAGAGGTTTCGGTGCTTGGAGTATTGCTGACTTGCTTTCTTCATCTAGATGTTTACCGTCTTGGGTAATATGGTGTATGGAATGCCTGTGTGGTGCCCAGGCTAGTAAGTATATGCCCTAGTACTTGTCCCGTGAAGTGGGTTCCTCTGTCACTCTCAATTACTTCAGGGACCCCATATCGGCATAATACTTCACTGAGTATTTTCTTAGCAGTGTTTTTTTAGCTGTGTTTTTGGTTACTGGCCATACCTCAGGCCAGTTTGAAAACACGTCAGTACATATGACATATTCATATACACCTACCTCGAGTAGCTGTATGTAGTCCACCTGCAGTCGCTGGAAGGGGTAATCAGGGCGAGGCATGTGCTTACTGGGTGTTTTTGTCATTTCACCAGGGTTGTGTCTGGGGCATGTCAGGCCGCCCTCTACATGTCAAGCAGCTGCGTTCTGAAATCCAGGGGCAAATCAGTGTTGTATTGATTTGCCTGCTGAAGTCAGAAAGCCTCTTGCTCGCCATATTGTGCCATAATCGTGTGCGACTACAAAGGCATACCTTGAGTCTGTAGACGTTCACTCTTTTACCTGTGCCCAGCTTACATGCTTCTGCGAGTGCCATGAGTTCTGCCTCCTGGGCAGAGCTGCTAGAGGGCAGTGACTTTTGCAGCACTGTCTTACCTTCCTGGACTACTACAGACCCGGTGGTGAAATGTCCCGTCTGCTCATTCCAGTATCTGGATCTGTCTACAAAATACTGAACATCATAGTTAGTCAAAGGTTCATCAGTGACACCCGGTAACCCTTGGGCTTCAAGTTGCATTAAACTGGGACAATCAGACTCATGTTCCATATCAAACATGACATTGTCATTTGCAAGTTCGTACATTAAGGGTCTGGCACCCCCCCCCCTTTCCCCTCCTTTCTCTACAACCATATTGATAGTGATGGTTGTGTGGGACTGGGTGGTCTTGGATGGCTGTAAACCTATATGGGAAAATTACAACAATAATGAGACTGTTTCCTGAGCACATATGTCAACAGAGACACAACACAAAATTATCAACATATTGCAATAGACAAGTGGTGGAGTGTTTGGGGGACCCCTTATCCAACAGCTCTTTCATTGCACGGATGACAATATGGGGGGAATTTGCTGCTATATTTATAACGCTAAAACCTGACTGTACACAGATAATTTTAATTATTTAAACCTCATAGATACATTACATAAAAGACAACAACAAAACAGTCTTTTTACACAACCTTATATTTCAGTTCATTAGCCATATCAACAAATGAAAGCCTATATATATACACTACCGTTCAAAAGTTTAGGGTCACTTAGAAATGTCCTTATTTTTTAAAGAAAATCAGTTTTTTTTCACTGATAACATTAAATTAATCAGAAATTCACTCTATATGTAATGATGGGGGTAGGGAAACAGACAAGTGAGCCCTAATCTACCCGCCACTCAGTCCCTGCCTACTTGCAACGACCCGCCCTAGGCGACGGGGTACAACTGGGCGACGGTCCCTACGCTCAATAAGTGCACGACAGACAAACAGACAAGGGTACACAGAAGCAAGGGAAAAGGGGCAGTTGCCCACGACAACACCGTGAGCAACAAGAGAGGTGAACGAGCCGAGTCAAACCAGGAGTGTACGAGGTACCAAACGCAGAGCAGGAGAGTAGTGAACAAGCCGAGTCAAACCAGGAGTGTACGAGGTACCAAACGCAGAGCAGGAGAGTAGTCAGTAAGCCAGGGTCAATATGAAGCAAGGACAAATAGTTCAAGAAGCTGCAGCAGGGCCAGGAAACCAAACGAGAAAAATCACAAGCAAGGAGGAACAGGAAAGGCAGGTATAAATAAACAGAGGGCGGGAGCTAGCTCCGTCTGGCCAGGCTGTGATAGGTTCTCCCACTCCTAAGCCTGCCATCCTGAGTGGTGGAAGATGGAGTCAGTCTCACCGACATAGAAGCAGGTGCAGACTGATTACCTATGGGAGTAGATACAGAAGCTGTGCCTGGCAGATCCTTAACACTATACATTGTTAATGTGGTAAATGACTATTATAGCTGCAAACGTCTGGTTTTTAATGCAATATCTACATAGGTGTATAGAGGCCATTTCCAGCAACCATCACTCCAGTGTTCTAATGGTACATTGTGTTTGCTGACTGTGTTAGAAGGCTAATGGATGATTAGAAAACACTTGAAAACCCTTGTGCAATTATGTTAGCACCGCTGTAAACATTTTTGCTGTTTAGAGGAGCTATAAAACTGACGTTCCTTTGAGCTAGTTGAGAATCTGGAGCATTACATTTGTGGGTTCGATTAAACTATCCAAATGGCTAGAAAAAGAGAGCTTTCATGTGAAACTCGACAGTCTATTCTTGTTCTTAGAAATGAAGGCTATTCCATGCGAGAAATTGCCAAGAAACTGAAGATTTCCTACAACGGTGTGTACTACTCCCTTCAGAGGACAGCACACACAGGCTCTAACCAGAGTAGAAAGAGAAGTGGGAGGCCCCGCTGCACAACTGAGCAACAAGACAAGTACATTAGAGTCTCTAGTTTGAGAAATAGACGCCTCACAGGTCCTCAACTGGCAGCTTCATTAAATAGTACCCGCAAAATGCCAGCGTCAACGTCTACAGTGAAGAGGCGACTCCGGGATGCTGGCCTTCAGGGCAGAGTGGCAAAGAAAAAGCCATATCTGAGACTGGCTAATAAAAGGAAAAGATTAATATGGGCAAAAGCTCAGACATTGGACAGAGGAAGATTGGAAAAAAGTGTTATGGATGGACGAATGGAAGTTTGAGATGCCCCATATGTACCCCTGAGGACGCTACGGATGTAGCAAAACATGTCGGGGTGGGGGCTTCATTCTAACTTTTAACTATAATGCCTTACTGACAGTTAACTATTGACATCACTGATCTGTGTGCCACAGTACACTGCAGACGCTGTTGGGACACACGGACACAGACATACTTTACTGTTTGATTGATTGCATCTGAGTGATGCAAAACTCACTACTGTCAGTCAGCATTGGCCAATTTTTAACATTGTTGCACTTCCCTCTTTTTTGCTTTACTGCAAATCAGTTCTCTTTTGTAAAAGTCTTATGCCTGCCAGTCTGCTGGGTCTCTCCCTTCCTTCTTTGTTTGAGGTGTTTGGATCACACAGAAGAACATTTGTGAGACGCAGAACAACTGAAAAGATGCTGGAAGAGTGCCTGACGCCATCTGTCAAGCATGGTGGAGGTCATGTGATGGTCTGGGGTAAAGTGGGAGATTTGTACAAGGTAAAAGGGATTGTGAATAAGGAAGGCTATCACTCCGCAACGCCATGCCATACCCTGTGGACAGCGCTTGATTGGAGCCAATTTCATCCTACAACAGGACAATGACCAAAAGCACCTCCAAATGATGCCAGAACTATTTAGGGAAGAAGCCGGCAGCCGGTATTCTATCTGTAATGGAGTGGCCGGCGCAGTCACCAGATCTCACCCCCATAGAGCTGTTGTGGGAGGAGCTTGACCGTATGGTACGCAAGAAGTGCCCATCAAGCCAATCCAACTTGTGGGAGGGGCTTCTGGAAGCATGGGGGGGGGGGGGGAAATGTCTCCCGATGACCTCAGCAAATTAACAGCTCGAATGCCAAAGGTCTGCAATGCTGGAATTGCTGCAAAGGGAGCGACCAAAGCAAAGTCTGAAGGAGAAAATCATTATTTCTAACCTTGTCAATGTCTGGACTATATTTTCTAGTCATTTTGCAACTCATTTGATAAATATAAGTGTGAGTTTTCATGGAAAACACTAAATTGTCTGGGTGACCCCAAACTTTTGAACGGCAGTGTATATAGCCAAGTATGGAAAACAAGATAATCTGGAACACAGTTTGAAGTATACTCATGAGCCATCCGGCTATTCCCTTATTAGCTGGATTTAAGAAAGAAGAGGTCTTATCCCGCCAGGAGTCTTTGTTAACCTCTTGTTCTTGTAGCTACTTCTGTCAGGGATCATTACCATGTATATTGTTTGAAAAATATTATCCTCACACATATGTATATACATTTCAGTTCTTTGTGTAATATACTGATATATATAACAAGTTCTTTGTTCATGTCGGACACACCTATGCAAGACACCGCCCCCTGGAATGCAAGAAGAGTGAGTCTGAGAAACTGGTGGGGGCTTGGGCACTCCCACATCTCTGGGGAGGAGGCATGTGTCTCTTTCTGTGTTTCTTTGTTCTGAATAAAAAGTTTTCAGTCTTCCTCCTGGCTGAGAGAGGGAAGCTGTACCAAACATCTGTGTGGTGTACTTCTCTCCAGGCATGCCTTCAGCTTTCAATTTACAGAGGTGGTTATTCGGTGTGAAATACGGACCTGACACTTCTCTCTGAAATCCGCTATTTTTGTTAGACTGGCTTTAACACGTAGGTTGCCTACAAGATGAATATAATGGCCGCAGGTTTATTATTATTATTATTATTATTATTACCTTTCTCTTTGTTTCTTCAACTCCAACAATTTAGTACAAGTTCAAGGCTTTCTATAATCACCTAGACTTAACCACATTGGAGACATCTACATTAGTGTAACCATCAGTCATCAAACCTTCTTTTACTTGCTGTAACTCACTAACTAGATATATTCCCCTGTTCTGGCCTTTGGCATTCTGCTCATCATGGTTAGTAGATCATCATCATCATCATCATCATCATGTTAGGTGACATACAATACATGGGAGAAGCATGCAGGGTTATAATTGCTGTAAGAGCATCACTCTAATATCTGTGTTAACTAAATCCAACCATTTATAATACATTTTCTTTTTCTTCATCATTTTTACAATACGGAGTAATAGTGTTCAGCACTTTAATATCTAGAGTAGTCCCAAATGTGGAGCTGGAAGCACAGTTCTCCACCCATTCCACATTTTGTATACTTTCTTACCATGTGCCTAGATCATTATGATCATACGGCTTCCTTCTGGATACGCCACACACCGTGTCTCCTGCGGTGAGGTTTATATAACCTTCTGGCTCTTACAGAAACATGGCTACACCTGTCTGACACTGCTTCTCCTGCTGCTCTATCTTATGGTGGTCTCCAGTTCTCTCATGCCCCTAGACCTGAGAACAGGCAGGGTGGAGGAGTAGATATACCCCAGACCTGAGAACAGGCAGGGTGGAGGAGTAGGTATACCCCAGACCTGAGAACAGGCAGGGTGGAGGAGTAGATATACACCAGATCTGAGAACAGGCAGGGTGGAGGAGTAGATATACACCAGACCTGAGAACAGGCAGGGTGGAGGAGCAGATATACCCCAGACCTGAGAACAGGCAGGGTGGAGGAGTAGATATACTCCAGACCTGAGAACAGGCAGGGTGGAGGAGTAGGTATACACCAGACCGGAGAACAGGCAGGGTGGAGGAGTAGATATACACCAGACCTGAGAACAGGCAGGGTGGAGGAGTAGGTATACACCAGACCTGAGAACAGGCAGGGTGGAGGAGTAGGTATACACTAGATCTGAGAACAGGCAGGGTGGAGGAGTAGATATTCCCCCAGACCTGAGAACAGGCAGGGTGGAGGAGTAGATATACCCCAGACCTGAGAACAGGCAGGGTGGGGGAGTAGGTATACACCAGACCTGAGAACAGGCAGGGTGGAGGAGTAGGTATACACCAGACCTGAGAACAGGCAGGGTGGAGAAGTAGGTATACCCCAGACCTGAGAACAGGCAGGGTGGAGGAGTAGATATACCCCAGACCTGAGAACAGGGAGAATGGAGGAGTAGATATACCCCAGACCTGAGAACAGGCAGGGTGGGGGAGTAGATATACCCCAGACCTGAGAACAGGCAGGGTGGAGGAGTAGGTATACCCCAGACCTGAGAACAGGCAGGGTGGAGGAGTAGGTATACACTAGACCTGAGAACAGGCAGGGTGGAGGAGTAGATATACACCAGACCTGAGAACAGGCAGGGTGGAGGAGTAGATATACCCCAGACCTGAGAACAGACAGGGTGGAGGAGTAGGTATACCCCAGACCTGAGAACAGGCAGGGTGGAGGAGTAGGTATACCCCAGACCTGAGAACAGGCAGGGTGGAGGAGTAGATATACCCCAGACCTGAGAACAGGCAGGGTGGAGGAGTAGATATACACCAGACCTGAGAACAGGCAGGGTGGAGGAGTAGATATACACCAGACCTGAGAACAGGCAGGGTGGAGGAGTAGGTATACACCAGACCTGAGAACAGGCAGGGTGGAGGGGTAGATATACCCCAGACCTGAGAACAGGCAGGGTGGAGGAGTAGGTATACACCAGACCTGAGAACAGGCAGGGTGGAGGAGTAGGTATACACTAGACCTGAGAACAGGCAGGGTGGAGGAGTAGATATACCCCAGACCTGAGAACAGGCAGGGTGGAGGAGTAGATATACCCCAGACCTGAGAACAGGCAGGGTGGAGGAGTAGATATACACCAGACCTGAGAACAGGCAGGGTGGAGGAGTAGGTATACACTAGACCTGAGAACAGGCAGGGTGGAGGGGTAGGTATACACCAGACCTGAGAACAGGCAGGGTGGAGGAGTAGGTATACACTAGACCTGAGAACAGGCAGGGTGGAGGAGTAGATATACACCAGACCTGAGAACAGGCAGGGTGGAGGAGTAGGTATACACCAGACCTGAGAACAGGCAGGGTGGAGAAGTAGGTATACCCCAGACCTGAGAACAGGCAGGGTGGAGGAGTAGCTATACACCAGACCTGAGAACAGGCAGGGTGGAGGAGTAGGTATACCCCAGACCTGAGAACAGGCAGGGTGGAGGAGTAGGTATACCCCAGACCGGAGAACAGGCAGGGTGGAGGAGTAGATATACCCCAGACTGGAGAAAAGGCAGGGTGGAGGAGTAGATATACACTAGAGCTGAGAACAGGCAGGGTGGAGGAGTAGGTATACACCAGACCTGAGAACAGGCAGGGTGGAGGAGTAGATATACACCAGACCGGAGAATAGGCAGGGTGGAGGAGTAGGTATACACCAGACCTGAGAACAGGCAGGGTGGAGGAGTAGATATACCCCAGACCTGAGAACAGGCAGGGTGGAGGAGTAGGTATACTCCAGACCTGAGAACAGGCAGGGTGGAGGAGTAGATATACACCAGATGTAAAGGATCTGCCAGGCACAGCGGGGTTAACTCCCAGAACTAATCAGTCAGCACCTGACAATACATCCCTGAGACTGACTCCATCTTCCACCATTCAGGCTGGCAGGCTTAGGAGTGGGAGAGCCTATCGTAACCTGGCCAGACTCAGCTAGCTCCCGCCCTCGGTCTATTTAAGCCTGCACTTCCTGTCCCTCGGTGCTTGTTATTGCTTTTGTTTCTTTCCTTGTGGTTCCTGGCCCAGCTACAGCTCCTGCTATTTTTGATCCTGCTCCATACCGACCCTGGCTTACCGACTACTCTTCTGCTTTTCGTTTTGTACCTCGCACACTCCTGGCTTGACTCGGCTCGTTCACCACTCTGGTTGCTCACGGTGTTGCCGTGGGCAACGGCCCCTTTTCCTTGCTTGTGTTCCTTGTATGTTTGTCGTGTTTGTCGTGCACTTACTGAGCGCAGGGACCGCCGCCCAGTTGTACCCCGTCGCCTAGGGCGGGTCGTTGCAAGTAGGCAGGGACAGAGTGGCGGGTAGATTAGGGCTCACTTGTCCGTCTCCCTACCCCCTGCCATTACATAATAACAAGCCCATACCTAGTCTACCCCTGGTCCCTGACACCACTATGGATCCCCGTGAGACCCTGGCTCAGCAAATGCAGGGTCTCTCCCTACAGGTCCAGGCCCTGGCTCAGAGGGTCAACCAGCCTGATGCTACCCTGGTAGTTCCCCGCACCGCACCTTTTGAACCCCACCTCAAGTTGCCCGACCGGTTCTCAGGGGACCGGAGGACTTTTCTCTCCTTTCGGGAGAGTTGTAGGCTTTACTTTCGTTTAAAGCCTCATTCCTCAGGTTCTGAGAGCCAGCGGGTGGGTATAATTATGTCCCGTCTCCAGGAAGGGCCCCAAGAGTGGGCCTTCTCCTTGGCTCCTGACGCCCCTGAACTTTCCTCCGTTGATTGTTTCTTTTCTGCTCTCGGACTTATTTATGACGAGACTGACAGGACTGCCTTTGCCGAGAGTCAGCTGGTGACCTTACGTCAGGGTAAGAGACCTGTTGAGGAGTATTGCTCTGACTTTCGGAAGTGGTGCGTAGCTTCTCGGTGGAATGACCCTGCCTTAAGGTGCCAGTTTAGGTTGGGTCTGTCGAATGCCCTGAAAGACCTGCTAGTTAGCTATCCCTCTTCTGACTCCCTAGACCAGGTTATGGCTTTAGCGATACGACTTGACCGACGTCTCAGGGAACGACAACGTGAACGTTTATGTGTTTTCTCCTCCGACTCCCCCATGATGCCTCCCGAAGCTCCGTTGCTTCGTTCCTCCCCGAAAGATTCAGAGATACCTATGCAACTCGGGGCCTCCGTGTCCCCCCAACAATGTAGAGAATTCCGCAGGAAGAATGGTCTCTGCTTCTACTGTGGGGACGACAAGCATCAAGTGAACAACTGTCCTAAGCGTAAGGTTGCAGCCAGAGAACTTCCGCGTCTAAGTGATCATCGGGGAGGTCACTTGGGCGCACAGGTATTTCCCGTAAATATGAAACGTACTAAGATCTTGCTTCCCTTTCAGGTCTCTTTTGGTGGTAGGTCTGCTACCGGCAGTGCTTTCGTGGATTCAGGGTCCTCTACTAATATCATGTCTGTGGAATTTGCTATGTCCCTTGCTATGCCTCTTATTGATTTGCCTAAACCTGTCCCGGTAGTGGGTATCGACGCCACTCCTCTTGCTAATGGTTATTTTACACAGCATACCCCTGTTTTTGAACTCCTTGTTGGCTCCATGCATTTGGAGCAGTGCTCTGTACTGTTGATGCAGGGATTATCGTACGATTTGGTTCTAGGTCTTCCCTGGTTGCAGTTGCATAATCCTACGTTTGACTGGAATACTGGGGAGCTAACCAAATGGGGTAATGAATGTTGTACGTCATGTTTTTCTGTTAATTCTATTTCTCCCCCTAAGGAGGCGAATACGCTACCCGAGTTTGTTCAGGACTTCGCTGATGTTTTCTCTAGGGAGGCCTCCGAAGTGTTACCTCCTCATAGAGAATACGATTGCGCTATCGAATTGGTACCAGGAGCTAAGCTTCCTAAGGGTAGGATATTTAATCTTTCTTGTCCCGAACGTGAAGCCATGAGAGAGTATATCCAGGAATCCCTGGCCAAGGGTTACATTCGTCCCTCTTCTTCTCCGGTAGGTGCTGGCTTCTTCTTCGTAGGGAAGAAGGATGGTGGTCTTAGGCCATGCATTGACTACCGTAGCCTGAATAAGGTCACGGTAAGGAACCAGTATCCCCTTCCTTTGATTCCTGATCTCTTTAATCAGGTTCAGGGGGCCCAATGGTTTTCTAAATTGGATCTACGGGGGGCGTATAACCTTATTCGCATCAAAGAGGGGGATGAGTGGAAGACTGCGTTTAACACGCCCGAAGGCCATTTCGAATACCTCGTCATGCCCTTTGGGTTGTGTAATGCCCCTGCGGTCTTCCAGAATTTCATAAATGAGATTTTGAGAAATTACCTGGGGATTTTTCTGGTAGTGTACCTTGATGACATACTGGTGTTTTCCAAGGACTGGTCCTCCCACGTGGAGCATGTCAGGAAGGTGCTCCAGGTCCTTCGGGAAAATAAACTGTTTGCCAAAACCGAAAAATGTGTGTTTGGGGTACAGGAGATTCAATTTTTGGGTCAAATCCTTACTCCTCATGAATTCCGCATGGACCCCGCCAAGGTTCAGGCTGTGGCGGAATGGGTCCAACCTGCCTCCCTGAAGGCGTTATAGTGTTTTTTGGGGTTTGCTAATTATTACAGGAGATTTATTGCTAACTTCTCGGTCATCGCTAAGCCCCTTACGGACCTCACTCGCAAAGGTTCTGATCTCCTCCACTGGTCTCCTGAGGCTGTCCAGGCTTTTGAGGTCCTTAAGAAGTGCTTTGTCTCGGCCCCGGTGCTGGTTCAGCCCAACCAAATGGAGCCATTTATCGTGGAAGTTGACGCATCTGAGGTGGGAGTGGGGGCTGTCTTGTCCCAGGGTACCAGGTCCCTCACCCATCTCCGCCCCTGTGCCTACTTCTCCAGGAAGTTTTCGCCAACTGAAAGTAACTATGATATTGGCAACCGCGAACTCTTAGCCATTAAATGGGCATTTGAAGAGTGGCGCCACTTCCTGGAGGGGGCTAGGCACCAGGTAACGGTCCTTACCGACCACAAGAATCTGGTTTTCCTAGAATCTGCCCAGAGGCTAAACCCGAGACAAGCTCGATGGACGTTATTTTTTACCAGATTCAATTTTTTGGTTACCTATAGGGCTGGGTCTAAAAATATTAAGGCTGATGCACTGTCGCGTAGCTTCATGGCCAGCCCTCCTTCGGAGGAAGATCCTGCTTGTATTTTGCCTCCAGGTATAATCATTTCCTCGATCGATTCTGATTTAGTCTCTGAAATTGCTGCTGATCAAGGTTCAGCTCCCGGGAACCTTCCTGAGAACAAGCTGTTTGTTCCCCTGCAATTCCGGCTAAGGGTACTTAGGGAAATCATGACTCCGCACTATCTGGCCATCCAGTCATCCTGGGTACCAAACACCTCATTACCAGAAATTATTGGTGGCCTGGGTTGCCTAAAGACGTTAAGGCCTACGTCGCCGCTTGTGAGGTTTGTGCTAGATCCAAGACTCCCAGGTCCCGACCAGCGGGCTTACTGCGTTCGTTGCCCATTCCCCAGAGACCTTGGACACATATCTCCATGGATTTTATCACCGATTTGCCTCCATCCCAAGGCAAGTCGGTGGTGTGGGTGGTGGTGGACCGCTTCAGTAAGATGTGCCACTTTGTGCCCCTCAAGAAACTACCCAACGCCAAAACGTTGGCTACCTTGTTTGTCAAACACATCCTGCGTCTCCATGGGGTCCCTGTCAATATTGTTTCGGACAGAGGGGTACAATTTGTTTCATTGTTTTGGAGAGCCTTCTGTATGAAGTTGGGGATTGATCTGTCCTTCTCCTCTGCCTTCCATCCTGAAACCAATGGCCAAACGGAGAGGACTAATCAATCTCTAGAACAATATTTAAGGTGTTTTGTCTCTGACTGTCAATTTGATTGGGTCTCTTTCATTCCCCTCGCCGAATTTTCCCTTAATAACCGGGTCAGTAACTCGTCAGGGGTCTCTCCTTTTTTTTGTAATTTTGGGTTTAATCCACGGTTCTCCTCCGTTTCACCTGGTAGTTCCAACAATCCTGAGGTAGAGGTCGTTCATCGGGAACTGTGCACAGTCTGGGCCCAGGTTCAGAAAAACCTAGAGGTGTCCCAGAGCGTACAAAAAACTCAGGCTGATAAAAAATGTTCTGCTAACCCCCTGTTTATGGTCGGGGATCTGGTGTGGTTGTCGTCTAGGAACTTGCGTCTCAAGGTTCCGTCCAAGAAGTTTGCTCCCCGGTTTATTGGGCCGTATAAGGTCATTGAGGTCCTCAATCCTGTCTCCTTCCGGCTGGAGTTACCCCCGTCTTTTCGGATACACGACGTGTTTCATGCCTCCCTCCTCAAACGCTGCTCCCCGTCCTTGGCTCCCTCGAGGAGACCTCCTGTTCCCATCCTCACCCCGGAGGGGGTGGAATTCGAGGTGGCCAGGATTGTGGACAGCAAGATGGTCCAAGGCTCCCTCCAGTACCTGGTCCATTGGAGAGGATACGGGCCCGAGGAGAGGACTTGGGTACCCGCCCGGGATGTTCACGCTGGGGTATTGGTCAGGAGGTTCCACCTGCGTTTCCCCAGTAAGCCAGGTCCACTTAGAAAGGGTCCGGTGGCCCCTCATAAAAGGGGGGGTACTGTAAAGGATCTGCCAGGCACAGCGGGGTTAACTCCCAGAACTAATCAGTCAGCACCTGAGAATATATCCCTGAGACTGACTCCTGCTTCCACCATTCAGGCTGGCAGGCTTAGGAGTGGGAGAGCCTATCGTAACCTGGCCAGACTCAGCTAGCTTCCGCCCTCGGTCTATTTAAGCCTGCACTTCCTGTCCCTCGGTGCTTGTTATTGCTTTTGTTTCTTTCCTTGTGGTTCCTGGCCCAGCTACAGCTCCTGCTATTTTTGATCCTGCTCCATACCGACCCTGGCTTACCGACTACTCTTCTGCTTTTCGTTTTGTACCTCGCACACTCCTGGCTTGACTCGGCTCGTTCACCACTCTGGTTGCTCACGGTGTTGCCGTGGGCAACGGCCCCTTTTCCTTGCTTGTGTTCCTTGTATGTTTGTCGTGTTTGTCGTGCACTTACTGAGCGCAGGGACCGCCGCCCAGTTGTACCCCGTCGCCTAGGGCGGGTCGTTGCAAGTAGGCAGGGACAGAGTGGCGGGTAGATTAGGGCTCACTTGTCCATCTCCCTACCCCCTGCCATTACACCAGACCTGAGAACAGGCAGGGTGGAGGAGTAGATATACACCAGACCTGAGAACAGGCAGGGTGGAGGAGTAGATATACCCCAGACCTGAGAACAGGCAGGGTGGAGGAGTAGGTATACCCCAGACCTGAGAACAGGCAGGGTGGAGGAGTAGGTATACACCAGACCGGAGAATAGGCAGGGTGGAGGAGTAGGTATACACCAGACCTGAGAACAGGCAGGGTGGAGGAGTAGGTATACCCCAGACCTGAGAACAGGCAGGGTGGAGGAGTAGGTATACACTAGACCTGAGAACAGGCAGGGTGGAGGAGTAGGTATACACCAGACCTGAGAACAGGCAGGGTGGAGGAGTAGATATACCCCAGACCTGAGAACAGGCAGGGTGGAGGAGTAGGTATACCCCAGACCTGAGAACAGGCAGGGTGGAGGAGTAGGTATACACCAGACCGGAGAATAGGCAGGGTGGAGGAGTAGGTATACCCCAGACCTGAGAACAGGCAGGGTGGAGGAGTAGATATACACCAGACCGGAGAACAGACAGGGTGGAGGAGTAGGTATACACTAGACCTGAGAACAGGCAGGGTGGAGGAGTAGATATACCCCGGACCTGAGAACAAGCAGGGTGGAGGAGTAGGTATACACTAGACCTGAGAACAGGCAGGGTGGAGGAGTAGGTATACCCCAGACCTGAGAACAGGCAGGGTGGAGGAGTAGGTATACACTAGACCTGAGAACAGGCAGGGTGGAGGAGTAGGTATACCCCAGACCTGAGAACAGGCAGGGTGGAGGAGTAGGTATACCCCAGACCTGAGAACAGGCAGGGTGGAGGAGTAGGTATACACCAGACCTGAGAACAGGCAGGGTGGAGGAGTAGATATACCCCAGACCTGAGAACAGGCAGGGTGGAGGAGTAGGTATACACTAGACCTGAGAACAGGCAGGGTGGAGGAGTAGGTATACTTCTTTCCCGACACTGCACTTTCCAGGTCATTCCCCCGGTCCCCTCACTCACATTTCCCTCTTTTGAAGTCCACACCCTCAGACTCTTTCACCCTCTTTCCCTCCGAGTGGCAGTTGTCTACCGCCCCCCAGGCTCACCCCGCCAATTCTTGGATCATTTTGCTGCCTGGCTTCCACAATTTCTATCCTCTGAAACACCAACTCTCATCATGGGTGACTTCAACATCCCCATTGATAACCCAATCTCCTCATCTGCCTCCCAGTTTCTATATTTAACCTCCTCCCTAGGTCTGTCACAACTTACTAACTCTCCTACACATGAGGACGGCATTCGCTTGACCTGCTCTTCTTCCGTCTCTGCTCAGTTTCTGACTTTATTAACTCTCCTCTCCCGCTTTCTGACCACAACCTGCTCTCCTTTACTATCACATATTCTCTGCCTCCTCAGGTCATCCCTACGTATCAGACATACAGAAATCTACATTCCATTAACACTGTGAAACTCATAGACAGTCTACAGTCCTCATTGTCTCATATTTCTTCCTTCTCCTGTCCCAATCTGGCTGCCAAACTTTACAATGAGGCTGGGTTCACACAACCTATTTTCAGACGTAAACGAGGCGTATTATGCCTCGATTTACGCCTGAAAATACGGCTACAGTACGTCGGCAAACATCTGCCCATTCATTTGAATGGGTTTGCCGACGTACTATGCCGACGACCTGTAATTTACGCGTCGTCGTTTGACAGCTGACTGCCTCGTCAAAGAAGTGCAGGAGACTTATGTACATTATATGCAGGACACTTCTTTGGACGTAATTTGAGCCGTTTTTCATTGAATTCAATGAAGAGCAGCTCAAATTTACGGCCGTCAAAGACGCCTCGCATAATGCGAGGAGGAGCAATTACATCTCAAGCGACGGAGCTGTTTTCTCCTGAAAACAGTCTGTAATTTCAGACATAAAAGGCAGCTATCGTGTGCACATACCCTAACACTCTCAAGAATGCATTGGATGAAGCAGCCTCCCCGACACTCCGAACCACCCGACAAAGACGATGACAACCCTGGCACACGCCTCAATTCGGCACCTCTCAAGCACCGCTGAAGAAAGTGGAACGACTGTGGAGAAAATCACATTTTGCTGCAGATTCCTCCATTACAAATTTATGCTCAAAACTTACAACTCTGCCTTTCACCGAGCCAAACAAGTCCATGTCACCTCCTCATCTCCACACATCTAATAATCCAACACGCCTCTGATACGTTTCACTCCCTCCTTAGTCCTAAAGTGCAGACGCCGATCACAGATCTCAGTGCTGAAGACCTGGCCAATTATTTTAAAGTTAAAATTGATAACATCCGGCAACATATTATCTCCCAGTCCCCCAGTAACATCGATCCCCTTCCCTCCCGCACTCCCTCTTCTTCACTTTCAGCATTTGACCCAATAACAGAAGAAGAAGTTTCTAGGCTCCTCTCTTCTTCTCGTAGTAAACCTACAAAAGGACCTCAAAATAAGGTACAACAGGACAGAGGAAAAACCCCAAGCCAACTAGGAAAACAACCTATAAGCGCACGAGCCCCAGGGACATAACATCCCAGTAGAAACTGAAAGTAAATACCATGGATAATAGGAAAATATATACTTTTATTAATGTATCACAATACATGGTATAACAATATCAAATGTATTAAAAGACTGTATATGGCTGACGAAGCCGGTCGTGGGCGAAACGCGCGTCGAGGCGTTCCTGTGCCATTTCCCCTCATCTCCTGCTTCCATCATGTCGACAGGTATTTGCATGAGTTATGTTCTCAATATTATGTTCACCTAATATGTCGATGTGTAAAGCATGCTATTCATTCCTTGCAGATTTATGACATGCACTCTTTCCATGTGGGTATTTCATTCACATCGATATAGAGTCTCTCTTTCTCTGTTATTCTTGTCATCTCTGCTTTTGGTATGGTCGCATTAAGATGTGGGGATTTTTTGGTTATGTTTTCTGTGCTCCCCATAGTATTTTGTCATACTTACCGCTTTGTTACTCCTCTTGATATATGATCCGCCATATACAGTCTTTTAATACATTTGATATTGTTATACCATGTATTGTGATACATTAATAAAAGTATATATTTTCCTATTATCCATGGTATTTACTTTCAGTTTCTACTGGGATGTTATGTCCCTGGCGCTCGTGCGCTTATAGGTTGTTGTCCTCTCTTCTTCTCGTCCTACAAAATGCCCTAGTGACCCTCTCCCCTCACACCTCCTCCAGTCCCTATCCCCTCACACCTCCTCCAGTCCCTCTCCCCGGCTGTCTCTAGGCTCCTCTCTTCTTCTCTTCCTACTACCTGCCCTAGTGATCCTATCCCCTCACACCTCCTCCAGTCCCTCTCCCCTCACACCTCCTCCAGTCCCTCTCCCCTCACACCTCCTCCAGTCCCTCTCCCCTCACACCTCCTCCAGTCCCTCTTCCCTCACACCTCCTCCAGTCCCTCTCCCCTCACACCTCCTCCAGTCCCTCTCCCCTAATACCTCCTCCAGTCCCTCTCCCCTCACACCTCCTCCAGTCCCTCTTCCCTCACACCTCCTCCAGTCCCTCTCCCCTCACACCTCCTCCAGTCCCTATCCCCTAATACCTCCTCCAGTCCCTCTCCCCTCACACCTCCTCCAGTCCCTCTTCCCTCACACCTCCTCCAGTCCCTATCCCCTCCTCCAGTCCCTCTTACCTCCTCCAGTCCCTCTCCCCTCACACCTCCTCCAGTCCCTCTCCCCTCACACCTCCTCCAGTCCCTCTCCCCTCACACCTCCTCCACTCCCTCTCCCCTCACACCTCCTCCAGTCCCTCTCCCTAGCTGTCCCCTCACACCTCCTTCAGTCCCTCTCCCCGGCTGTCTCCAGGCTCCTCTCTTCTTCTTTTCCTACTACCTGTCCTAGTGACCCTCTACCCTCACACCTCCTCCAGTCCCTATCCCCTCACACCTCCTCCAGTCCCTCTCCCCTCACACCTCCTCCAGTCCCTCTCCCCTCACACCACCTCCAGTCCCTCTCCCCTCACACCACTCCCCGGCTGTCACTAGTCACCTGGCTAAAATATTTAACCTCTCTCTTTCCTCTGGTATCTTTCCCTCCTCTTTTAAACATGCCATTATAAACCCATTACTGAAAAAAACAACTCTTAACCCATCCAGCGCTGCCAACTACCGACCAGTCTCTAATCTGCCCTTCATCTCCAAACTCCTGGAACGCTTGGTCTACTCTCGCCTTAGCCGTTATCTTTCTGCTAACTCCATTCTAGACCCCTTACATTCTGGTTTCCGCACTCTACAGAAACTGCCCTTACTAAAGTCTCAAATGATCTCTTGGTGGCTAAATCGGACAGTAAATCCTCTCTCCTGATTCTTCTGGATCTCTCTGCTGCCTTTGACACTGTAGATCACCAACTCCTACTTAACATGCTCCTCTCTATTGGCCTCCAGGACGCGGCTCTCTCTTGGTTTTCCTCCTATCTCTCTGACCGCTCGTTCAGTGTGTCATTTGCTGGTTCCACTTCTTTTCCTCTTCCCCTTGCTATCGGGGTTCCTCAGGGATCAGTCCTAGGTCCGCTCCTCTTTTCTCTCTACACAGCTCCTATTGGACGAACCATCAGTAGATTTGGCTTCCAGTACCATTTCTACACTGATGACACCCAATTATATGCCTCTTCCCATGACATCACCCCTGTTCTAATACAAAACACCAGTGATTGTCTGTCCGCTGTCGCTAACATCATGTCCTCTCTCTATCTGAAACTGAATCTTTCTAAAACTGAGCTCCTTGTGTTCCCACCATCTACTAACCTCCCTAAACCTGATGTCTCTGTAGCGTTCATGGCCGCGGGCCGTCGGGTTTACTCCCCCCCTGACGCTCGCAGCCATGAATCCGTGAGCGCTAGTCCCTGTCTCCTTCCTAGGAGACGCCAGCGCTCACTTCCGCTCCGTCCTGCTGTGTCCCGTAGGGTGCGCGCGCTCGCGCACGGCCTTAAAGGCCCAGCGCGCGAACAAAAGGATCGTCATCAACATCAACTGCCCTGATTTCCTGGTCTATAAGAAAGCCACTGGCCTTCTGATCCTTGCTTGACCGTTGTTAGTCTATCCCAGTCTGTCTCGCAAATGGTCCCTTAGTGTTTCCCTGTGCCCTGTTACCCGTTCCTGTATTCCGTATTGCTCTAGTTCCTGTGCCTACCAGCGTTGGAGTCGTGTCTTCTGCCACATCCAGTGTCGTTTGCCACGTCCATTGTCTTCTGCCACATCCAGTGTCTTCTGCCACGTCCAGTGTCTTCTGCCACGTCCAGTGTCTTCTGCCACGTCCAGTGCCTTCTGCCACGTCCAGTACCTTCTGCCATGTCCAGTGTCTTCTGCCACGTCCAGTGTCTTCTGCCACGTCCAGTGTCTTCTGTCACGTCCAGTGTCTTCTGCTACATCGGATACTGCCCGCCACATCTGGCGCCCCCTGCCGCACCAGCCTCCATCCGTGCTGAAGCCACAGCCACCGTCTGGACTATAGCAGGTACCCTAGCGTTACTGTCTGCCATTGACTTTCGAATAGACTGTGACCTGGTCAGCTGCCTCCCCGCTACGGAGGAGCGGCCTAGTGTGTCCACATACCCTGTGTCCGTGACAGTACGCTCAGGCCATGGAACCCGCTGGCCAGCCCAAGACCGCAGTCCAGAAGATACAGACAGAGATGCATGACCTACGCACACGTCAGGATCAACTCTTTGAGGCGGTGAATTCTACGGCTACGGCCTCAACTCTTCCCCTCCGAGGAGGCCAAAGTGGCGTTTATTATCTCCCTCCTCGCTGGCAAGGCCCTCGCATAGGCGAACCCAATCTTGGAGCAACAAGGACCTGTATCCGCGGACCTAGCCTTGTTCCTGCAGTCCTTTC
Source organism: Rhinoderma darwinii (assembly GCF_050947455.1). Classification (NCBI taxonomy): domain Eukaryota; kingdom Metazoa; phylum Chordata; class Amphibia; order Anura; family Rhinodermatidae; genus Rhinoderma; species Rhinoderma darwinii. Next base: position 23,749 of record NW_027463739.1, on the reverse strand, counting down.
GTGCCGTGTTCGAGGAACCGGGTCGAACATCCTCTGACACAGCCACTCTGATGACCCTCAAGCAAGAAGGCTCCACAGTAGGGGAGTATGCTATCCCTTTCCGTACCCTAGCAGCCGAGCTAGCATGGAACAATGAGGCACTGGTGGCGACCTTCTGGCAGGGACTGTCCTCTCACATCAAGGACGAACTGGCAGCCCGCGACCTTCCTTCTTCCTTGGATGCCCTCATCCTGTTAGCCACCCGGGTTGATATGAGAATCCGGGAGCGCTCTCAAGAGGTTCGACAGGAGAGCCGGGTCCACAGACCAGCACCCTCGGTCCAGAGACTACTATTGTCCTCTGGACCTACTGTCCTTGCCAGAGACTTTATCGATGTCAGCCTATATCAAGGAGAACCTGGAGAGGGGTTTTATTCGAAAATCTTCCTCCCCGGCTGGGGCAGGCTTCTTCTTCGTTAAGAAGAGAGATGGATCTCTTCGGCCCTGCATTGACTACCGTGGTCTCAATCAGATCACGGTCAAGAACAAATACCCGTTGACACTTATTTCCGAGCTCTTCGATCGCATACGAGGAGCCAAAATTTTTTCTAAACTAGATCTGCGGGGGCTTATAATCTAATCTGGATTTGCCGGGGTGATGAATGAAAGACAGCATTTAACACCCGCGATGGGCACTACGAATACCTAGTGATGCCCTTCGGACTGTGTAATGCTCCCGCAGTATTTCAGGAGTTCGTTAATGATATCTTCCAAAATCTCCTCTATATGTGTGTTGTAGTTTATCTCGATGATATTTTAATTTTCTCCCCAGATCTGATGACCCATCGGAGGCATGTTCGTCAAGTTCTTCTGCGACTAAGAGAGAATCGCTTGTATGCCAAGTTGGAAAAGTGCACTTTTGAAAAGAGGTCTTTGCCCTTCCTGGGCTACGTCATCTCGGATCAAGGCCTTAAGATGGGCCCTGAGAAACTAAAGTCTGTCCTGGAATGGCCACGTCCTCAAGGCCTAAGGGCAATACAACGGTTCCTGGGATTCGCCAATTTCTACCGGCAGTTTATTCCGAACTTTTCTTCTCTAATGGCCCCCATCTCTACCCTTACCAAGAAGGGTGTGAACGCCAAGGTGTGGACTCCAGAGGCAGAGTCCGCATTCATTAGCCTCAAGAAAGCCTTCACTTCAGCTTCGATCCTCCATCACCCTGACGTATCTCGGCAGTTCTCACTGGAAGTGGACACTTCCTCTGTTGGTGCAGGTGCACTTCTGTTCCAGAGGAGCTCCAAAGGAAAGGCAGTAGTATGTGGCTACTACTCAAGACTGTTTTCCTCTGCTGAGCGCAATTACTCCATTGGAGACCGGGAGCTACTGGCTATCAAATTGGCCCTGGAGGAGTGGAGACATCTTATAGAAGGCGCAGCTCACCCCATCCTGATCTTCACCGACCACAAGAACCTCACCTACCTTTAGTCCGCTCAAAGACTGAATCCTCGTCAAGCCAGGTGGTCACTGTTCTTCACCCGTTTCCAATTTCTGCTCCACTACCGTCCCGCTGACAAGAATGTGAGGGCCGATGCCCTGTCCAGATCATTTGAGACGGAAGACACGGTGGAGTCCCTTCAGACGATCATAGACCCATCCTGCGTTGTCACCGCCAATCCTCTGCAGCTTAGAAATATCCCTCCGGGGAGAACTTTTGTTCGGTTGGCAGACAGAAAAATAATTCTCCGCTGGGGACACAGTTCTAAACTAGCTGGGCACGCTGGTGTCTGTAAAACCCAAGACCTGATTGCTCGTCACTTTTGGTGGCCCACGCTACCTAAAGATGTTCTTGACTTTGTCTCTTCTTGCAAGTGACTCACTCCAAGCCTGCCGGCCTGCTTCAACCTCTGCCTGTACCCAGTGCCCCCTGGCAGCACATCGCAATGGACTTCGTCACAGACCTTCCTACCTCAGCAGGATGCAACACCATCTGGGTGGTGGTGGACCGGTTCTCTAAGATGGCACATTTTATCCCGCTGACCGGCCTACCTTCTGCTCCCCGACTAGCGAGTCTCTTCATTCAGCACATCTTTCGCTTGCATGGCTTGCCTCTTCACATTGTGTCCGACCGGGGGGTTCAGTTTACCTCTAAGTTCTGGAGAGCCCTCTGTAAACTCCTGGATGTGAGTTTGGACTTTTCCTCTGCCTATCACCCCCAATCCAATGGGCAAGATGAGAGGATCAACCAGGTCATGGAAAATTATCTCCGCCACTTCATCTCTTCACAGCACGATAACTGGGTACAGCTTCTACCATGGGCGGAGTTTTCATATAATAACCACACAAGTGAGTCCACCACCTCCACTCCGTTTCACATCGTGTACAGTCAACATCAAAGAGTCCCTCTTCCTGTGTCGACTTCATCTCAGGTTCCCGCTGCTGACTCTGCATATGGGGATTTCCTGCAAATCTGGCAACAGACCCGGTCCTCTATTTTGCTGGCAGTAGATCGCATGAAGTGAAAGGCAGATACTAAGAGAAGAGAGCCGCCTCAGTATCTTCCAGGGACTAAAGTCTGGCTGTCCTCTCGGAACATTCGCTTGAGGGTGCCCTCATACAAGTTCGCTCCCAGGTTCCTTGGTCCCTTTGAGATTCTGCAGCGGATCAACCCTGTCTCCTATAAGCTGCGGCTGCCTCCTACACTCAGAATCCCTAACTCCTTCCATGTGTCCCTCTTGAAACCAGTGGTCCTGAACCGCTACAGCAAGACTTCTAGTTCCACAGTTGATCCCAGCGGTCCTTCTGATGTATTCGAGGTAAAGGAGATCCTGGACTGCAAGAGGGTAGGAGGAAGGACTTTCTATCTGGTGGACTGGAGAGGGTTTGGTCCTGAGGAGAGGTCCTGGGAGCCAGAAGAGAACCTCAGTGCTCCTGCTCTCATTAAAAAGTTCCTCTCTCGCTCTGGTCCCTAGAAGAGGGGGCGTAAGAGGGGGGATACTGTAGCATCCATTGCCACGGGCCGTCGGGTTTACTCACCCCCCGACGCCCGCAGCCATGGATCCGTGAGCGCTGGTCCCTGTCTCCTTCCTAGTAGACGCCAGCGCTCACTTCCGCTCCGTCCTGCTGTGATCGTCATCATCATCAACTGCCCTGATTTCCTGGTCTATAAGAAGGCCCCAGGCCTTCTGATCTTTGCCTGAGCATTGTTAGTCTATCCCAGTCTGTCTCGCAAATGGTCCCTTAGTGTTTCCCCGTTCCAGTTGCTACCCGTACCCTGTTACCCGTTCCTGTATTCCGTATTGTTCTAGTTCCTGTGCCTACCAGCGTTGGAGTCATGTCTTCTGCCACATCCAGTGTCGTTTGCCACGTCCAGTGTCTTCTGCCATGTCCAGTGTCTTCTGCCATGTCCAGTGTCTTCTGCCACGTCCAGTATCTGCTGCCACGTTCAGTGTCTTCTGCCACATCCAGTGTCTTCTGCCACGTCCAGTGTCTTCTGCTACATCGGATACTGCCCGCCACGTCTGGCACCCCCTGCCGCACTAGCCTCCATCCGTGCTGAAGCCACAGCCACCGTCAGTACTATTGCAGGTACCCTAGCATTTCTGTCTGCCATTGACTTTTGCATAGACTGTGACCTGGTCAGCTGCCTCCCCGTTACGGCGGAGCGGCCTAGTGGGTTCACATACCCTGTGTCCGTGACAGTCTCCATCTCTGTGTGTGGCACTATCATAACTCCTAAGCAGCACGCCCGCTGTCTCTATCACCACCATAACTCCTAAGCAGCACGCCCGCTGTCTCTATCACCATCATAACTCCTAAGCAGCACGCCCGCTGTCTCTATCACCATCATAACTCCTAAGCAGCACGCCCGCTGTCTCGGGGTTATTTTTGACTCAGATCTTTCCTTTACTCCTCACATTCAATCACTTTCACTCTCCTGTAATTTTCACCTCAAAAACATCTCCAGAATCCGCTCTTTTCTTACGGAGGAAACAGCCAAAACTCTCATTGTTGTTCTGATTCACTCTCGTCTTTAGTAATGAGTTACAGTAATCGTCGGTCTTCCCCTCACCAATCTCTGCCCTCTCCAATCTATCCTTAATGCAGCAGCCAGGCTCATATTTATGACCAACCGCTACACCAACGTTTATAATCTGTGCCAGTCACTGCACTGGTTGCCCATCCCCTTCAGAATAAAATTCAAACTTATTACTCTCACCCACGACGCTCTCCACAGTGCTGCCAGCCTCCCCATCCCTGCCTCCGGGGGGCGGCTTCCTAGTCCTGCACGTCAGGGGGTAAGGGTAACTGCCCCCTTTCTTCCAAACTGGGGGGAACCCCAAGAAGACCCTTGTTAACACGCCTGCTCGGTTTGGCATTCCCTACAGTGGGCAACCCCTGCCCTTTCCTGCCCACAGGAGTATCTCTTCCTGACTAAACCCACTTAAGAGCCGCGTCTAGTCTCCACGCAGGCCTTCATACGCTACATGGCTGCATTGCATTCTAGACTCTGGGGTACCCTCCGCCACTTGGATCATTGCTTCGCTCAGGCTGATCTTTCTTCCACGTATTTGTTGAATCTTTGCTAGCAAATGTGATTTGAACGTGGCCTTCCCATCCCCGGTTCCCTCAGACACATATACACAGAAAGATGGTGAAAATTGGTCAGGCTAAACACAGAGACCCTCCTACTACTCCCAAACAAAAGAAGTCCCAACCGGACATGGATAAATTCCTGAAAAGACGCTCACCCCAAAGATCTACATCTTCCACTAAACGGTCACTGCTGCCTAACGATCGTGACACTTCTGATGCTGAAAGTTTACATGGAGGAAGAAGTGGCACCTGACCCACCTTCTATGATCTCCATTTCTACTAAAGGCTTGCAAAAGATTATCGAGAAAGTCCTACAACCTGTAATGCGAGAACTTGCAGATATTAAGCAGGAAGTCCACCACATTGGAGCTAGAGTTGAGCTACTTGAAGAAACCCAATCTGCTCTTCTCACTCACGGAGATGCAACCTCCTCGGCACTTCAGGCTTGCCAAACTCATCTGAATTCTCTTCACACCTATGTGGAAGATGAGGACAATAGGGAGAGGTGCAATAATCTGTGGATAAGAGGAATGCCGGAAAACTTCCCTCCACATGAGACCATGTCCATGACTAAGAAAATCCTGGACTATCTCCTCAGCCCTGATTCGCCTCCAGACCTACAGATTGAAACAGCTCATAGGGCTCTACGTCCAAAACCCAAAGAAGGTGAACCACCAAGGGATATTGTATGCAAGCTACTGTCTTTTCCTGTCAAAGAAGCGGTGCTCCGCAAGACACGCGATATGCCTGACCTTATGTTTGAGGGACATAAACTGACTTTCTTTTAGGATATTTCCTTGACCACCCTATCCAAACGTAGGTCCCTTGGGATCGTCATGGACCGTCTCCAATCTCTGAAAATACCGTACAAATGGCTCTTCCCTTTTGGCCTATCCTATCATTTCCAAGGTCGGTTGTTCATTGTTCATTCAGCGGAGGACCTAGAGAATGCTTGCCCTCCACTGGACCTCGACCACACCACCATCCCTTTTTGGCAACCTTACACAGATGTAGCCTCTCTTCCCTCTCTGCCTAAGGCTGATGTCTGGCTTAATCCCAGACCCCGTCCGACTAAGAAGAGACCAGCAAATAATCCTCCATGATAGACTTGCGGCCCTGCTTAAGATTGTGTTTTATTTGCATCCATTCTATGTCTGTCTAGAGATATGTTTGTGAATGGATTTATTTTCTTAACTTTTTCTTTTTAGGTGGTTTAAAATCTGTGCTTTAAAAATGTTTAGCTACAGTCTGCCTTGACTTTTAGTTGTTTGGGTGCCGGGATGACAAGGGTTCACGTGTGCATATTTTTATTCACTCTTCTCCCCGCCGCCACGCCTCTCGGACAGTCAGTGCCTAACTGACTAATACCGACCTGTGGATCAGTGCAAATATCTTTACTACAGCATTTGAAAACAATTTACTTCTTATTGTTCTCTTTTCTGTGTTTCTCATCTTTTCTTTCTTTCTTCATACTGGTGCATTTATGTCGCGTATTCAGGTTACGACATTGAACGTCAAGGGCTTCAACTCCCCTACTAAGCGCTCCCAGGTCATACACTCCCTTAAGAAAATGGACTCGTCTGTGCTGCTGCTACAGGAAACCCACTTTTTGAAAGGTAAAATTCCAAACCTTCCTAAATCACCTTACACTACATGGTTCCATTCATGCAATGATAGTGGCAACCATAACGGTGTCAGTATAGCTCTACGGTCTGACATTCCCTTTGAATTTGTCTCCCAGATTGCTGATGGCGCAGGCCGCTTCCTTTTCATAAAAGGTAAAGTGGTGAACACCCTGATCACCATTGGGAATATTTACGCCCCAAACTCGGGCCAGATTCCTTGGCTATCTGCGACTTTAGACAAGTTTTCTCCGTTTTCTGAGGGCCTAACGCTTCTGAGAGGGGACTTCAACATTGTGCTTGAGCCCCTTCTGGACTCCTCCACGGGCACCTCCGCTCACAGCTATGCAGCTCTGAGGAAAATCCGTAGACTCCTCACATCTTTACGATTGATGGACGTGTGGAGATCCTTCCACCCCACGGCTAGGGACTATACCTTCTACTCCCACCCACATCATTCTTACCAAAGACTAGATTACCTGTTCATCACGGATAGCCAACTCCCTTTAATAGATTCCCCCTCTATAGGCAACATTCTCCTGTCTGACCGTACCCCTATGTCCACGTACCTCAACATACACACTCTTTTGCCTAGGCAATATAACTGGATACTTAATGAAACTCTCCTCTACTCGTCGCGCAATAAGCAGCAAGTTGAGGCGGCGCTGAAGTCCTACTTTGTTGAGAATGATACGCGGGATGTCTCCGCCATCTGGGAAGCCCATAAGCCCGTGATCAGAGGAATACTCATAAGCATAGGTTCGTTTATGAAGAGAGAACGGAACCGGGAGATTGATGACCTTCTTTCCCGAATATCTGACCTTGAAAACCAGCATAAAAGGTCCGCGGCTCAAGGGGTTCTCTCCTCGCTTATACTTTTCAGAGGAAGACTCAAACAATGTTTGAATTTGCGCACGGCAAAGGCATATACCTCTGCTACTCACAAACACTACATGCATGGTGATAAGGGGAGCAAACTCATGGCTTATCTAGCAAAAAAGAGAAGACAGCAGAACTACATCCCCAAAATCAGGCCTCCTACTGGAGCTGTACTTGAGGACACCAATGACATTGCGGCTGAGTTTTGCTCCTTCTATCAAACACTGTATGACCTACGTCCTGGCGAGACGCCCAAGGAGCTTGCGGACAGAACTACGCTGATTGAATCTTTCCTTGACTCCCTCTCTCTATGAACCTTAACTGCTACGCAAAAAAAAATCTAGAATCCCCTTTTACACTTAAAGGGAATGTGTCGTGAATTAAACCTTTTTTTTTTAAGTGTCGTTACTTATTTCTATTATATTTTTTACGTTTTTTGCTGTATTTTTTTTTTCTTACATATGGTGGAAAGTATTAAAAATTAAATAGTAATTTGACGTTTTCCTATGTTGGACACCAGGGGGAGCACTTCCCAGAATTACAGAAAGGTGAATAAGGCCCAGACCGAACACACTGCAGGGAGCCGGGCTCCTAGTATCATAGTTCTGTACGATGCTAGGAGTCCCTGCCTCGCTGCCGGACAACTGTCCCGTACTGTAATCATGTTTTCAGTATGGGACAGTAGTTCCACGGAGAGGCAGGGACTCCTAGCATCGTACATAACTCCGGGTCCGGGACTTGCGGCCAAAATACGTTCCGTCCATTACGGACGTAACATGCTCGTGTGAACCCAGCCTTATAATGATGAAAGTGAAGTGAATGACTTTTCAGTTGACCGGTTCACACGCCGTGTATTTGACACGTTTTTTTTTGCACATTTTACGTGTCAAAAGGCACATAAAAAAAACGCTTGATTACACTTGATTTTGCGTGTTTGGGGGGATTTGTGTGTGTGTATGTGGGGGGGTGCGCGCCGCTGATTCTTCAAAACAGCTGATAAGCGGCTATGAAGTATCAGCGGCGCCCGTGCACACTCCACTCTGCCACACACACACACACACACACACACACACACGGGAAACGTTTTAAAGGGGTCGTCCAGGAAAACATGGCGCCGCACCTGTCCTCAGGTCGTGTGTGGTATTACAGCTCTGTCCCATTCACTTCAATGGAGGTGAACCAGACACAACCTGAGGACAGGTGCGGCGCTGTGTCTCCAATCCGGACACCCCTTCTGTCCTGAGATGACACGACGGGGGAGGCGGGTGTCAGAGCCCCCCACCACCATCACTGCAGACAGAACCACAACTACGGCATGAGGGCAGGGCTTGTCCCGAGTGCACTGTCTCTTGTTATGGACAGATTTATAGTCACATGAACCTCGTCTGATCAACCGGTAACCTAGGTCCGATCACATGACAGAGGGGGTCACCAAAAACCCTGTGCACCCTCAGCCCGTCCATCCAGCCCTTTCTTGGTTATATCTGCTTCTGGGAAAGCTGGGTGACCACCATTACCCCTCCTACTGGAGTGTTTGGAGATGTGACTAATGAACCTCTCACACTCCAGTAGGAGGGGTAATGGTGGTCACCCAGCTTTCCCAGACCCCTGAACAGTAAATCTCTCTAGTTGTGCTGAGACTGTTTGGGAATGTGACTAATGAACCCCTCAGTCTCAGCACAACAAGAGAAATTTATCGTTCAGGGGTCTGGGAAAGCTGGGTACCACACTAACAGCGGGCATATTGTTTATCACCCAGCTTTCCCAGGACAGTTACATCATGTGTCCTTTATACAGAGTCTCCTGCACAACTACAGGGGGGCCCGTCAGGGGGGGGCCGTCAGGGGTCATGAGAGCGGGGGTCTGTGAGATAGAGTGGGACAGACAGAGACACACACCTTACCTGCAGTGCGGCCGGTCTTCATGATGGCGCCTGCTCTCTCCCTGCAAACAGCTGCTCTGCTGTGTGACTGACCTGCGTCTGCGCAGTACAGAGAGCAGATACAATAGACGGGAGCCGTTCATAGACTCCTATGCACTGTAGCTGCCGTATTCCATCTCTGTATGTCTCGTTAATCGACAAATACAAAGACGAAAAAAAAAATGGCAGCCCCCATAGAGAAGTAATAGAAAAAAAAAAAAAAGTACAACACAAATAAATAAAATGTATTTTAATGACACACTAAAAGCAATATATCAAAAATTAATGTTTTCGTGACACCCGTCCTTTAGAGATATCCGTGATGCGCTCTCCAGGTTGCCCTCCAGTAAGTCCCCAGGTCCTGACGGTCCTCCGGCCTCATGCTATAAACAGTTTGGAGACCTCCTGCTGCCATTCTTCCTCAGGGTATGTAACTCTCTTAATGCTTCTCAACATTTCTCTCCTTCAGCGCTTGAGGCCCATATTTCTGTATCGCCAAAAGAGGGTAAAGACCCTTCGCTATGCGGTAGTTATCGCCCTGTATCACTTTTGAATGTGGATGTCAAATTATATGCCAAAATCATAGCTAACAGGATGCAATCCTTACCCCCATTCCTGATTGACCAAGAGCAGACGGGGTTTGTTAAGGGGAGGGAGGGTAAGCTCAACACTGCGCGAGTTCTCCATCTGATCCAGTACACCAGGTCAAGAAATATCCCTCTGGTTCTGTTGTCTACTGATGCAGAGAAAGCTTCTGACCGGGTGGACGGGACCTTTAGGCTATGTTCACACGGAGTATTTGGCTATGTTCACACGGGGTCTTTTGCCGAGTTTATTGACGCGGAAACCGCGTCGCAAAACTCGGCAGAAACTCCCCGAGAACGCCTCCCATTGATTTCAATGGGAGGCGTCGGCGTCTTTTTCCCGCGAGCAGTAAAACTGCCTCGCGGGAAAAAGAAGCGACATGCCCTATCTTCGGGCGCTTCCGCCTCCGACCTCCCATTGACTTCAATGGGAGGCAGGAGAAAGCGTGTTTTCTGCCCGCGGCGCTCAATGGCCGCGGGCGAAAAACGGCGCGATCATTGCTATTCACACGGAGTATTTTGGGGGAGGAATATCTGCCTCAAAATTCCGTTTGGAGCTTTGAGGCAGATATTCCTCCCCCAAAATACTCCGTGTGAACATAGCCTTTTGCAGGAGGAATTTCCTGCAGCAAAATCAGTTCAGGTTTTACCTGAGCGGTTTTTTACAAGTGGATGCAGTTTTTGACGCGGTTTTTGACGCGGTTTTTGACGCGGTTTTTTAAAGACATCCCACAGGAAAAGGCTGTACTTCCCAAGAGGGAAAAAACTCCTCCCAGTCTTCACAATCGCCATTACACACAGTGTTGTTGGAGAAACAGAACAGCTATGGACCAAAATGAAGAGCAGCGCAGCAGTGTGGCATTACCACAGCCACGAGTAAAGGTGAGGAGGCGTGAGATGCGCCTCCTCATGAAGGTGTTGATCAACGTCGTGCGTCGACGTCGCTTGCGTCAGGTAAGTTTTTACAAACACTTTCTACGCTGCATTATCAAATGTTAGACAAAGCATTCATTTCTGTTCAACGCTTCATTTTTTTCAGGAGGAAGAGCGACGCAGAGAACGGCACCGTCAGTACTGGGTACACCCCATAAATGAACTTTGGCCACAGAGGAGACATATTGGACATCTCTACGCAGAACTGCGATGGTGAGATTTGTTTCATTTTGCAGTTGCAATTCTAAAAATATGTGAAGAGCGAATTATGATCATGTCCATTGTAGTAATAGATGATGTGATTCCACGGCATCCAGGCCATTAGCGGTGTTGTAACTACCATGGGGTACACTGCATGAGGGTGCCCGTGCCGTCCTCCAACACCGGCCCCCCCATGCCCGTAGATGCCGCTAGCATCTGATATGGCCACACTACATTGAATAGTATGTGCTTCCTTGGACGCATATACTATTGAACAGTATGGTATAGCAGGGAGGACATCTTTGTACTGCATCTTTATCATGTGCAGAGAATGGATCCCAGCATTTTAGCGGCGTGATGCCATCACCGCATCACGCTGGTCTATGCAAGGATCCCGTTGGTCTTGATGTTGTGGATCAGCTTAGTTGATTGCCTAGATGAGTATTAAATATTTTTAGATTTTTTTGGGTGGCGTGGCTGTATGTCGCTATCTACAATGGTATCTGGATGGCACTATCTTCAAGGGGTAGTTGGGTTTCGCTATCCACAAGTGGGTTGTGACACTGTCTACTCCAGGGGGGGCTGTTATTTATGTTTGGCAGGGCTGAATGTGAAAACTACATTAAATATAACTTTAAAATGCTTAATCCATACTTTTTTATTTTTATTTACAGCTATCCTGAGAAGTTTTTTGATTTCATCAAATTGACAATAACTGCATTCGATCGACTGGATGAAATCCTGCAGTGCCATTTGATGCGCCAGGACACCACCATGAGGAAGGCCATCTCTCCTACGCATAGGCTGCTAATCACATTGCGGTGAGTTTCAAAAGAAAACAAAAAAGAACTTGTGTGTTTTGCCTTCTTGACCATCGATTAAATGTGTATATTACTGGGTATGGTCAAGATAGGCTTGGATATACGCGATTGATCCTTGGTCTAATTTTATTCTTTCTCTCTCTCTTTTTCAGATTTTTGGCAACTGGGGAGAGTTACGCATCTCTGCACCTGCAATTCCGGGTTGGTAAATCTACCATCTGTGGAATTGTGAGTAGTACATGCCACGTGATCTGGCAGCACTTACAGCCGATTTCGATGCCCAGTACGACCCAGGAGACTTGGTTGCGGGCAGCAGCAGGCTTTCAGTCTGTGGCCAATTTCCCGAACTGCATAGGCGCCGTCGACGGTAAGCACATACGTGTGAAGCAGCCACCGCACTCAGGATCACATTACTTCAATTACAAGAAGTACTTTTCTGTGGTCATGATGGCGGTGGCTGACTCCTCGTATAAGTTTGTTGCTATTGAAGTCGGCTCCTATGGCAGTACTGGGGACTCCCGGGCGCTACTGACATCGACATTCGGCCAGCGAGTGCTGGTAGATCAGGTGACTCTGCCCCCTCCAAGACCTCTTCCGGGTACCACGCATCCATTCCCTTTCGTCATGGTAGGGGATGAGGCTTTTCCGCTGATGACCAACCTGCTGCGCCCATACCCACGAAGGGGACTGGATGCCCGGAAGAGAGTCTTCAACATGAGGCTGAGCCATGCACGACGCTTCGTGGAGTGTAACTTCGGGATCATGAGTAGTAAGTGGAGGGTCTTCACCTGTGCAATGCAGTTGGATCCCGGAACAGTTGACGTGGTCATTAAAGCTGCCTGTGTGCTCCACAACTATGCTCGGGACTATGACAGTTTGGACATTGGCGAGGAGCAACAGGCAGCTTTTCGTAACATACCTGGCAATTGTTTTTTTGGCCGTTCATCCAACAATGCTGTACAGGTGAGAGATGGCTTTGCGGACTACTTTATGAGTCCCGAAGGTGCCGTGCCCTGGCAATTTGCATGTCTCATCGAAGAGCAGCCTGTCCAGGATTGATGCTTCTCCTCATGGGTCCCATCCAACCTCTCATCATCCAGCCTGCTATCAAGTTTCTTCTGTCGGCTTTGGGTCATGTCGATCACTTAGACTTTGATGTGAAGTCCTTGTATACTTTATTAAAAGTACATTTTTGTTTGTAATACATGTGTTGTGTTTTTTTTTCCAGCTACGTTTCTATGAAGGCCTTGTCCACATGTAACGGAATTTGTTCAGCAATAGCAGCAGACTTTCCGCTGCAGAAATTCTGTAGACTTACCACAGCTGGAATTGCCGTGCCGTGGCCAAAAAAATAGACCATGCACGTCAAGTTCGGCTTTGCTTTTTTGGGCAGTGTGTGTATGCGATTTGTTAGATCTCATACACTTTGCTGCTACTCTATTCAGATGCGTATTTCCCATCCACATTTCTGTGTGGTAAATACGCAGCAATTCGGATACGTGTGGACAAAGTCTTTTCTGTCTGACCAGGACTCTACAGTTGTGTTGTTGCTGAAATGTACCTTATGCTTCGTTCACATCTGAGCAGACACAAAGTGACACCGTCAGAAAACAGAGGTTTCCGTCTCCATCACTATTGATTGAAAAGGTGACGGAGCCGGTGCATGTGGTTTGCGTTTGGCTGTTTTGTGCACTACATCAGTCATTCGGTGCACAAAAGAGCTAAATGTAAACCACGGGCACCGGCTCCGTCACCATATCAATCAAAGTCGATGCAGATGGAAACCTCTGTGTTATGACCGTGTCACTTTGTATCTATTTAGGGTCCCGTTCAGAGGGAAAACTCCCATGGAAATTAAGAACAGGACCCCAACACAGATCTGAAGGAGCCCTAAATAGAGTGGATTAAGCATAATGTCATGTTTTCACATGAGGGACATTTATGAGCTATCCGCTAGATATGTCATTAATGTCAAGACACATGGCGTTCCCAGCTCTTGTACCCACACCTTACATTTATGACATATTCCGTAGATGTGTCTCGTGTGAAAACATTAAAAACACAATGTAACGAAATAATGAAATAAAACTTTATTACAAAACAAGTAATATCAAAAAGCAACGGATCCCTTACCATAATTTACCACAATTTTAAACTTGCCAACAAAAACAAAACATAGGCAACGTCACCCAGAGGCGAACTACAAATTGTAATACCGGGGTGGTGTGGTGGGGTTTGAGCACGAAGGATGTTGTCCAGTGCTGCGAGGGTGGTAAGAGTCAAATGTTTGGTAACATTGTCGGTCAGCATTGGGCTGGGGAGGAGCGGGGTAAGTGGTATACTGGGGTTGGCTGTGGGTGGCGGGCGCGCCCGAAAGTTGAGCCATATGGAGCTGTATGTCCTGCCGGAAATGGCTAAGAAAAACACAGAGTTCCGGCAGGGAGGGGGCGTCACAGAAGTCTGCCGCCACGGCGTGACAAAAGGCAATAAAATGATCTTGCCTATCTGTTGGCATCTTGCGGCAGGAAGATGCCAACGCGTACCCAAAAAAATCAAATTTCTCATCGCCGTCCACCCTCTGGATAAGGGAGATGGCCTCGGACTCCACATCCAATTGCCTGTCCCTTACCCGGGGGGTCCTTCTGCGCACCCGCGTGGAAGAGGTGCTGGTAGGGGGGGGCGGGATCACTGACCTGGGTGGCCACAGGGGGGGCCTCACGCTGAGACACTGTCAAGGGTGAGGAGATAGGTGTCTCATCCCCCAGCGGCATGTCTGTGGCCACCAAGTATCCTGCAAGATGATCTTCCCCCTCCGCTTCATGCTGGGTCGATGTTGAAGGAGTGGGTTCCCTCTCTATCTGCTGCTGCTCATCTTGGGTGGCAGGGGCCTCTGGCTCGTGAAAATTGCCAGCAGTTCTGTTGGAAAAAAAAAACATTAAGTACCTAGGAGAATTGGTTTGGGAAATTAAAACATAGGCATTAATACTTACGGCCGTTGTCCCCTGCTAGGCAAGATGAACAGCAGCTCTTCGTAATGAGGGACCTTAGGTTTTTTCAATGGAGAGGTCCCACTCCTCTCTGTCTTCCGCACCTCCTTCATAAAGCGGTCCCGCACACTCTTCCATCATTTCTTTACATCGTCCGCTGCAACGACAAAAAAACATTTCAAAATAGTTGTCAAAAACACATAGCATGTGGGAAAAAAAATGCAGTTCCAAAAAAACAAAAAAAACTCACCGTTACGAACTTTTTGGGCAGGTGAAAGACTGCTCCAGTCCGGGTACAGTGCCTTGCAGATTGCTGTCCATGCATCCTCACGGACATTACGGTCACTATACCCGTCGGCGCCCTTGTCCCATAGGCAGGGATGTGACTGGACCTGTAATAACATATAATTGAAACGTCAGTTTATTTACTACATGCAAACACAAAGTAAAAACGTTAGCGCACATGCATCATCATTGAAATCTATGGTGATGCAAAGGGAATCTGTGCTTTCTGTTTGACTTTCCGTTGCGGGGTTCCACAATGGAAACCTCCGACGGATGGGACCCCTGAACGGAAAGCCAACGCTGATGTGAAACACAGGCACACATGAAAAAACATTGAATACTCACTTCATGTATCAGTTTCCCGACGTTCATGTCCATACGATGGTACGCCACTTGAGACATTTTGGTACCTGAAATGTAAAAAACAATATTTAGTAAAATGAAGCTCATTAAATATTTAAAAAAAAAAAAAAAAAAGTTTTTTAAAAATTAAAAAAATATAAAAACACATCTGCACACATGTATGGCATGTATGGCAGATGTGAACAGGAACCAGTAATTGCACTTACTTTTTCACTCGGATGGTGCTTTTCAAATGGATGATGCTGCTGTCCTCAGGGGAGTTCTTCCACGATGTGTTTGCCTCCCGTTATGCCAGACCCTTTTTGGGCTGGGCTTGTGTTTTACACACAAGCGTTTTTTGTGAAATACAGCGTCAAAACAAGCCTCGAAAAACTCGAGACGCTGTTTTTCAGCCTCCCATTGATCCCAATGGGGTTTTGGTGGCGGAAAACGCCTGAAGATAGGTCATGTCGCTTTTTTTTTCCTCGAGGCGTTTTTATCGCCAGCGGGGAAAAAACGCCTCCACATCCCATTGAAATCAATGGGAGTCAGTTTAGGGCCGTTTTTGACGAGTTTTTTGGCGCGGAAACCGCGTCAAATAACTCGTCAAAAACCTCCGTGTGAACATAGCCTTACTCTCCGAGATTAAAGCCACTATCCTGTCTTGGCATATCCCATACATTTCATGGATTGGTAGAACCAACTTACTGATTATTCTCCCCAAACTCCTTTATCTATTCCAGACTCTCCCGATTCCCCTCCCTAGAGCCTTTTTTGCTGCCATTAGACAACAGTTTTCTAAATACATTTGGAATAATAGTAAACCCAGAGCATTTCACTCTTATCCGTCCTAAACGCTCAGTGGGGATGGGGCTTCCGGATATTGAATCCAATTACCACGCCGTACAATAAGCCAGGATTACTGAGTGGTTTGATAATACCTCAATTAGACTTTGGGTTCCCGTGGAGGAAGCCACTATAGGCATGTCCCTTACCTCCCTTCTGTGGCTTAGCAAACCCAACACAGCCCTTTTTTTGTCTCGAAACTCTCTTACCTCTGCTTCATATCAAACATGGATGAAAGGTGAGGGGATGCAATCTCTGCACCAAATTTCGTCTCCCCTGATGACGGTTCGTGACCTTGTGCAGTCACAGACTGAGAGGTTTCGAGATTGCTCTTCCCTACCTGGACGGGCGTCCTGCAGCACGTACGATTCCATTTTTACCAACGGGGCTGTTCCTACCCTCCCTGAATTGCGGTCTCAACCTGGTTTCTCGTCTGTCAATTTTCTCACTTACACTCACCTCAAGAGGTGTTACCTGGGATCGTTTAGGCAGGGACCAATAGAACGCCCGCTGTCCTGGTTGGAAACAACCCTCCTCCTTCGGCAACCACCTAAGAAGCTTATTACACTATATTATAATAATCTCATTAAGATGAATTCATCCATACAGCCATCTTTACTTAAAGCTTGGGAGTTGGAATTTAAGACGACTTTTTCTGACGAGGACACCAGGGCAGTTTTTCGAAACTCCCTTGGGACCTCAAGATGTATTAAATTGCAGGAGTCCTCATACAAATTGACCTCTAGGTGGTATAAGACTCTCTGGGTATTGCATAAAATGTGTAACAAAATTTCCCCAGATTGTTGGAGGTGTCATAAAGACCCGGGAACATATTTACATTTGTGGTGGGAGTGTGAGAAAATCCAAAATCTCCCCCTTTTGGGCTGAGATACAAAATGTCCTCAATACTATAACTCAGTCCTCTATTATCATTTCCCCCCCGGGTAGTATTCCTAAACCTGTGGCCAACATTCCCTGGGGGGGGGGGGGGTGGGGGGCGGGGAGCTATGGCTACATCTCTTCGCGGCGGCCAAATCTCTAATACCAATGTATTGGAAGACCGAGGTTGTGCCATCAATAAGTCATTGGCTTAGGAAGGGAGCCCAGCTGGCGAGAATGGAGGAGCTGTCGCATCTTGAGTATCACTCTCATGCCAAGTACCGAAAGATCTGGGCACCCTGGTTTGAATTCTGCAAAAATGACTCCTTTCAACACCTCTGGGGTGCAGACCCCCCCTGTGTTGGCTAAGGTCGATTGTTACACTAGTTTGGGATTACTTCCTAAACTTTCCCACTAGGCCTGATGTTCTTGGTGTCCTCTCCCCTTGCACGTTTCTATTCTCTCCTTTTCTATCCCCTCCTCCTTTACCCACTCACCCTTGACGTTGGTGCAAGGGGTGTGAACATGCGCCAAGATGCTCATACTTCCTTTTTGTTCTGTTTGTATGATATGTTCTGTTTAATATTGAGATAACGCATTGTACATATAAGTCTTCTTATTGTCTGGCACTGTGTACAAGGGGGAGGTGGGGGCTGTATGGCACTGTCTACAAGGGGGAGATGGGGGGCTGTATGGCACTGTGTACAAGGGGGAGGTGGGGGCTGTATGGCACTGTCTACAAGGGGGAGGTGGGGGCTCTATGGCACTGTCTACAAGGGGGAGGTGGGGGCTGTATGGCACTGTCTACAAGGGGGAGATGGGGGGCTGTATGGCACTGTCTACAAGGGGGAGGTGGGGGCTGTATGGCACTGTCTACAAGGGGGAGGTGGGGGCTGTATGGCACTGTCTACAAGAGGGAGGTGGGGGCTGTATGGCACTGTCTACAAGGGGGAGGTGGGGGCTGTATGGCACTGTCTACAAGAGGGAGGTGGGGGCTGTATGGCAATGTCTACAAGGGGGAGATGGGGGGCTGTATGGCACTGTCTACAAGGGGATGGGGGATGATTGTCACTGTCTACAAGGGGGAGGTGGGGGCTGTATGGCACTGTCTACAAGGAGGAGGTGGGGGCTGTATGGCACTGTCTACAAGGGGGAGATGGGGGGCTGTATGGCACTGTCTACAAGGGGGAGGGGGGGGCTGTATGGCACTGTCTACTAGGGGGAGGTGGGGGCTGTATGGCACTGTCTACAAGGGGGAGGTGGGAGACTGTATGGCACTGTCTACAAGGGGGAGCTGCGGGGATTGTATGGCACGATCTACAAGGGGGAGGTGGGGGACTGTATGACACTGTCTACAAGGGGGAGGTGGGAGTCTGTATGGCACTGTCTACAAGGGGGAGGTGGGGGCTGTATGGCACTGTCTACAAGGGGGAGGTGGGGGCTGTATGGCACTGTCTACAAGGGGGAGGTGGGAGACTGTATGGCACTGTCTACAAGGGGGAGGTGGGGGCTGTATGGCACTGTCTACAAGGGGGAGGTGGGGGCTGTATGGCACTGTCTACAAGGGGGAGGTGGGGGCTGTATGGCACTGTCTACAAGGGGGAGGTGGGGGCTGTATGGCACTGTCTACAAGGGGGAGGTGTGGGCTGTATGGCACTGTCTACAAGGGGGAGGTGGGAGACTGTATGGCCCTGTCTACAAGGGGATGGGGGGATGATTGTCACTGTCTACAAGGGGGAGGTGGGGGACTGTATGGCACTGTCTACAAGGGGATGGGGGGGATGATTGTCACTGTCTACAAGGGGGAGGTGGGGGACTGTATGGCACTGTCTACAAGGGGATGGGGGATGATTGTCACTGTCTACAAGGGGGAGGTGGGAGACTGTATGGCCCTGTCTACAAGGGGATGGGGGGATGATTGTCACTGTCTACAAGGGGGAGGTGGGGGACTGTATGGCACTGTCTACAAGGGGATGGGGGGATGATTGTCACTGTCTACAAGGGGGAGGTGGGGGACTGTATGGCACTGTCTGCAAGGGGATGGGGGATGATTGTCACTGTCTACAAGGGGGAGGTGGGGGACTGTATGGCACTGTCTACAAGGGGATGGGGGATGATTGTCACTGTCTACAAGGGGGAGGTGGGAGACTGTATGGCCCTGTCTACAAGGGGGAGGTGGGAGACTGTATGGCCCTGTCTACAAGGGGATGGGGGGATGATTGTCACTGTCTACAAAGGGGAGGTGGGGGACTGTATGGCACTGTCTACAAGGGGTGTGTGTGGGGCTGTATGGCACTGTCTACAAGAGGGAGGTGGGGGATTATGGCACGGTCTACAGGGAGGCTATATGGCAAAATCTACAGGGGGCACTATACTGTGTGGGGGCCACTGAGCGGACATTATACTGTGTAGGGGTACTACAGGTGCCATAATACTGTGGGCAAAAATAGAGGACAAAATACTGTGTCCTTGAAGGGGTTGTCATATATTATATTATTAAACATTATAATTATACTGTATGGGGGCACTAAAGGGGCATTATAAAAAATTTTTGGGGTACTGGGGGGGGGACATCTATGGCTGAGGTACTGGAGGGACATCTATGGCTGAGGTACTGGGGGGGACATCTATGGCTGAGGTACTGGGGGGGACATCTATGGCTGAGGTACTGGGGGGGACATCTATGGCTGAGGTACTGGGGGGGATCT
Source organism: Rhinoderma darwinii (assembly GCF_050947455.1). NCBI lineage: Eukaryota > Metazoa > Chordata > Amphibia > Anura > Rhinodermatidae > Rhinoderma > Rhinoderma darwinii. Next base: position 4,170 of record NW_027463739.1, on the reverse strand, counting down.
ATGGCTGAGGTACTGGGGGGGACATCTATGGCTGAGGTACTGGAGGGACATCTATGGCGGAGGTACTGGGGGGACATCTATGGCTGAGGTACTGGGGTGGACATCTATGGCTGAGGTACTGGGGGACATCTATGGCTGAGGTACTGGGGGACATCTATGGCTGAGGTACTGGGGGGGGAACATCTATGGATTAGGTACTGGGGGGGACAATCTATGGATTAGGTACTGGGGGGGGACATCTATGGCTGAGGTACTGGGGGGGGGACATCTATGGCTGAGGTACTGGGGGGGAACATCTATGGATTAGGTACTGGGGGGGACAATCTATGGATTAGGTACTGGGGGGGGACATCTATGGCTGAGGTACTGGGGGGGGGACATCTATGGCTGAGGTACTGGGGGGACGACGACAATCTATGGATGAGGTACTGGGGGGGGGGACAATCTATGGCTGAGGTACTGGGGGGGGGACAATCTATGGCTGAGGTATTGGGGGGGGACAATCTATGGCTGAGGTAGTGGGGGGGGACAATCTATGGATGAGGTACTGGGGGGACATCTATGGATGAGGTACTGGGGGGACATCTATGGCTGAGGTACTGGGGGGGACATCTATGGCTGAGGTACTGTGGGGCATCTATGGCGGAGGTACTGGGGGGGACATCTATGGCTGAGGTACTGGGGGGGACATCTATGGCGGAGGTACTGGGGGGGACATCTATGGCTGAGGTACTGGAGGGACATCTATGGCTGAGGTACTGGGGGGACATCTATGGCTGAGTTACTGGGGAGGGACATCTATGGCTGAGGTAGTGGGGGGGACAATCTATGGATGAGGTACTGGGGGGAGGACATCTATGGCTGAGGTAGTGGGGGGAGGACATCTATGGCTGAGGTACTGGGGGGGACATCTATGGCTGAGGTACTGGGGGGGACATCTATGGCTGAGGTACTGGAGGGACATCTATGGCGGAGGTACTGGGGGGGACATCTATGGCTGAGGTACTGGGGGGGACATCTATGGCTGAGGTACTGGGGGGGGGGAAATCTATGGATTAGGTACTGGGGGGGGACATCTATGGCTGAGGTACTGGGGGGGACATCTATGGCTGAGGTACTGGGGGGAACATCTATGGCTGAGGTACTGGGGGGGGACATCTATGGCTAAGGTACTGGGGGACATCTATGGCTGAGGTACTGGGGGGGAACATCTATGGATTAGGTACTGGGGGGGGACAATCTATGTATTAGGTACTGGGGGGGACAATCTGTGGCTGAGGTACTGGGGGGACGACGAAAATCTATGGATGAGGTACTGGGGGGGGACAATCTATGGCTGAGGTACTGGGGGGGGACGACAATCTATGGCTGAGGTACTGGGGGGGACAATCTATGGCTGAGGTAGTGGGGGGGACAATCTATGGATGAGGTACTGGGGGGACATCTATGGATGAGGTACTGGGGGGACATCTATGGATGAGGTACTGGGGGGACATCTATGGCTGAGGTACTGGGGGGGACATCTATGGCTGAGGTACTGGGGGGCATCTATGGCGGAGGTACTGGGGGGGACATCTATGGCTGAGGTACTGGGGGGGACATCTATGGCGGAGGTACTGGGGGGGACATCTATGGCTGAGGTACTGGAGGGACATCTATGGCTGAGGTACTGGGGGGACATCTATGGCTGAGTTACTGGGGAGGGACATCTATGGCTGAGGTAGTGGGGGGGACAATCTATGGATGAGGTACTGGGGGGAGGACATCTATGGCTGAGGTAGTGGGGGGAGGACATCTATGGCTGAGGTACTGGGGGGGACATCTATGGCTGAGGTACTCGGGGGGACATCTATGGCTGAGGTACTGGAGGGACATCTATGGCGGAGGTACTGGGGGGGACATCTATGGCTGAGGTACTGGGGGGGACATCTATGGCTGAGGTACTGGGGGGGAACATCTATGGATTAGGTACTGGGGGGGGGGGACATCTATGGCTGAGGTACTGGGGGGACATCTATGGCTGAGGTACTGGGGGGGGAACATCTATGGCTGAGGTACTGGGGGGGACATCTATGGCTGAGGTACTGGGGGACATCTATGGCTGAGGTACTGGAGGGGGGAACATCTATGGATTAGGTACTGGGGGGGGGACAATCTATGTATTAGGTACTGGGGGGGACAATCTATGGCTGAGGTACTGGGGGGACGACGACAATCTATGGATGAGGTACTGGGGAGGGACAATCTATGGCTGAGGTACTGGGGGGGGGACAATCTATGGCTGAGGTACTGGGGGGGGACAATCTATGGCTGAGGTAGTGGGGGGACAATCTATGGATGAGGTACTGGGGGGACATCTATGGATGAGGTACTGGGGGGACATCTATGGCTGAGGTACTGGGGGACATCTATGGCTGAGGTACTGGGGGGGACATCTATGGCTGAGGTACTGGGGGGCATCTATGGCGGAGGTACTGGGGGGGACATCTATGGCTGAGGTACTGGGGGGGACATCTATGGCGGAGGTACTGGGGGGGACATCTATGGCTGAGGTACTGGAGGGACATCTATGGCTGAGGTACTGGGGGGACATCTATGGCTGAGTTACTGGTGAGGGACATCTATGGCTGAGGTAGTGGGGGGGACAATCTATGGATGAGGTACTGGGGGGAGGACATCTATGGCTGAGGTAGTGGGGGGAGGACATCTATGGCTGAGGTACTGGGGGGGACATCTATGGCTGAGGTACTGGGGGGGACATCTATGGCTGAGGTACTGGAGGGACATCTATGGCGGAGGTACTGGGGGGGACATCTATGGCTGAGGTACTGGGGGGGACATCTATGGCTGAGGTACTGGGGGGGGGAACATCTATGGATTAGGTACTGGGGGGGACATCTATGGCTGAGGTACTGGGGGGGGACATCTATGGCTGAGGTACTGGGGGGGGAACATCTATGGCTGAGGTACTGGGGGGGGACATCTATGGCTGAGGTACTGGGGGACATCTATGGCTGAGGTACTGGGGGGGGGACATCTATGGATTAGGTACTGGGGGGGACAAATCTATGGCTGAGGTACTGGGGGGACGACGACAATCTGTGGATGAGGTACTAGGGGGGGACAATCTATGGCTGAGGTACTGGGGGGGGACAATCTATGGCTGAGGTACTGGGGGGGGGACAATCTATGGCTGAGGTAATGGGGGGGGACAATCTATGGATGAGGTACTGGGGGGACATCTATGGATGATGTACTGGGGGGACATCTATGGCTGAGGTACTGGGGGGACATCTATGGCTGAGGTACTGGGGGGCATCTATGGCGGAGGTACTGGGGGGGACATCTATGGCTGAGGTACTGGGGGGGACATCTATGGCTGAGGTACTGGAGGGACATCTATGGCGGAGGTACTGGGGTGGACATCTATGGCTGAGGTACTGGGGGGGACATCTATGGCTGAGGTACTGGGGGGGAACATCTATGGATTAGGTACTGGGGGGGGACATCTATGGCTGAGGTACTGGGGGGGGGACATCTATGGCTGAGGTACTGGGGGGGTGAACATCTATGGCTGAGGTACTGGGGGGGGACATCTATGGCTGAGGTACTGGGGGACATCTATGGCTGAGGTACTGGGGGGGGAACATCTATGGATTAGGTACTGGGGGGGGACAATCTATGGATTAGGTACTGGGGGGGGACAATCTATGTCTGAGGTACTGGGGGGACGACGACAATCTATGGATGAGGTACTGGGGGGGGACAATCTATGGCTGAGGTACTGGGGGGGACGACAATCTATGGCTGAGGTACTGGGGGGGACATCTATGGCGGAGGTACTGGGGGGGACATCTATGGCTGAGGTACTGGAGGGACATCTATGGCTGAGTTACTGGGGAGGGACATCTATGGCTGAGGTAGTGGGGGGGGACAATCTATGGATGAGGTACTGGGGGGAGGACATCTATGGCTGAGGTAGTGGGGGGAGGACATCTATGGCGGAGGTACTGGGGGGGACATCTATGGCTGAGGTACTGGGGGGGACATCTATGGCTGAGGTACTGGGGGGGACATCTATGGCGGAGGTACTGGGGGGGACCTCTATGGCTGAGGTACTGGAGGGACATCTATGGCTGAGTTACTGGGGAGGGACATCTATGGCTGAGG
>NW_027463738.1:0-71642 GCF_050947455.1 Rhinoderma darwinii | reverse complement strand
CGCTCGATCTTGGCGGCATTCGTCTCAGCGCCTGGCAATTAGTATAGGAGCACTGTGTTTGACTTCTCTGGATGTTTCCCAGGCGAGTTATTGACAAGTAAATCCTAGACGCTCGATCTTGGTTATTTTCGCTTTCGCGGCTGGCAGTAAAAGAACCATGTTTCTGTGAATAACTCCTGAACCGTAAGTCCTAGACGCTCGCTCTTGGCTGCATTCGATTCAGCTCGTGGCAGCCAGTCTAAAAAACACTATCTTGGACTTCTCTGCATGTTTCCCAGACGAGAAATTGGCAGCATGTTCAGAACCATGTTTCTGTGAATAACTCCTGAACCGTAAGTCCTAGACGCTCGATCTTGGCGGCATTCGTCTCAGCGCCTGGCAATTAGTATAGGAGCACTGTGTTTGACTTCTCTGGATGTTTCCCAGGCGAGTTATTGACAAGTAAATCCTAGACGCTCGATCTTGGTTATTTTCGCTTTCGCGGCTGGCAGTAAAAGAACCATGTTTCTGTGAATAACTCCTGAACCGTAAGTCCTAGACGCTCGCTCTTGGCTGCATTCGATTCAGCTCGTGTCAGCCAGTCTAAAAAACACTATCTTGGACTTCTCTGCATGTTTCCCAGGCGAGCAATTGGCAGCATGTTCAGAACCATGTTTCTGTGAATAACTCCTGAACCGTAAGTCCTAGACGCTCGCTCTTGGCTGCATTCGATTCAGCTCGTGGCAGCCAGTCTAAAAAACACTATCTTGGACTTCTCTGCATGTTTCCCAGGCGAGCAATTGGCAGCATGTTCAGAACCATGTTTCTGTGAATAACTCCTGAACCGTAAGTCCTAGACGCTCGCTCTTGGCTGCATTCGATTCAGCTCGTGGCAGCCAGTCTAAAAAACACTATCTTGGACTTCTCTGCATGTTTCCCAGGCGAGAAATTGGCAGCATGTTCAGAACCATGTTTCTGTGAATAACTCCTGAACCGTAAGTCCTAGACGCTCGCTCTTGGCTGCATTCGATTCAGCTCGTGGCAGCCAGTCTAAAAAACACTATCTTGGACTTCTCTGCATGTTTCCCAGGCGAGAAATTGGCAGCATGTTCAGAACCATGTTTCTGTGAATAACTCCTGAACCGTAAGTCCTAGACGCTCGCTCTTGGCTGCATTCGATTCAGCTCGTGGCAGCCAGTCTAAAAAACACTATCTCGGACTTCTCTGCATGTTTCCCAGGCGAGCAATTGGCAGCATGTTCAGAACCATGTTTCTGTGAATAACTCCTGAACCGTAAGTCCTAGACGCTCGCTCTTGGCTGCATTCGATTCAGCTCGTGGCAGCCAGTCTAAAAAACACTATCTTGGACTTCTCTGCATGTTTCCCAGGCGAGAAATTGGCAGCATGTTCAGAACCATGTTTCTGTGAATAACTCCTGAACCGTAAGTCCTAGACGCTCGATCTTGGCGGCATTCGTCTCAGCGCCTGGCAATTAGTATAGGAGCACTGTGTTTGACTTCTCTGGATGTTTCCCAGGCGAGTTATTGACAAGTAAATCCTAGACGCTCGATCTTGGTTATTTTCGCTTTCGCGGCTGGCAGTAAAAGAACCATGTTTCTGTGAATAACTCCTGAACCGTAAGTCCTAGACGCTCGCTCTTGGCTGCATTCGATTCAGCTCGTGGCAGCCAGTCTAAAAAACACTATCTTGGACTTCTCTGCATGTTTCCCAGGCGAGAAATTGGCAGCATGTTCAGAACCATGTTTCTGTGAATAACTCCTGAACCGTAAGTCCTAGACGCTCGATCTTGGCGGCATTCGTCTCAGCGCCTGGCAATTAGTATAGGAGCACTGTGTTTGACTTCTCTGGATGTTTCCCAGGCGAGTTATTGACAAGTAAATCCTAGACGCTCGATCTTGGTTATTTTCGCTTTCGCGGCTGGCAGTAAAAGAACCATGTTTCTGTGAATAACTCCTGAACCGTAAGTCCTAGACGCTCGCTCTTGGCTGCATTCGATTCAGCACGTGGCAGCCAGTCTAAAAAACACTATCTTGGACTTCTCTGCATGTTTCCCAGGCGAGCAATTGGCAGCATGTTCAGAACCATGTTTCTGTGAATAACTCCTGAACCGTAAGTCCTAGACGCTCGCTCTTGGCTGCATTCGATTCAGCTCGTGGCAGCCAGTCTAAAAAACACTATCTTGGACTTCTCTGCATGTTTCCCAGGCGAGAAATTGGCAGCATGTTCAGAACCATGTTTCTGTGAATAACTCCTGAACCGTAAGTCCTAGACGCTCGCTCTTGGCTGCATTCGATTCAGCTCGTGGCAGCCAGTCTAAAAAACACTATCTTGGACTTCTCTGCATGTTTCCCAGGCGAGCAATTGGCAGCATGTTCAGAACCATGTTTCTGTGAATAACTCCTGAACCGTAAGTCCTAGACGCTCGCTCTTGGCTGCATTCGATTCAGCTCGTGGCAGCCAGTCTAAAAAACACTATCTTGGACTTCTCTGCATGTTTCCCAGGCGAGCAATTGGCAGCATGTTCAGAACCATGTTTCTGTGAATAACTCCTGAACCGTAAGTCCTAGACGCTCGCTCTTGGCTGCATTCGATTCAGCTCGTGGCAGCCAGTCTAAAAAACACTATCTTGGACTTCTCTGCATGTTTCCCAGGCGAGAAATTGGCAGCATGTTCAGAACCATGTTTCTGTGAATAACTCCTGAACCGTAAGTCCTAGACGCTCGATCTTGGCGGCATTCGTCTCAGCGCCTGGCAATTAGTATAGGAGCACTGTGTTTGACTTCTCTGGATGTTTCCCAGGCGAGTTATTGACAAGTAAATCCTAGACGCTCGATCTTGGTTATTTTCGCTTTCGCGGCTGGCAGTAAAAGAACCATGTTTCTGTGAATAACTCCTGAACCGTAAGTCCTAGACGCTCGCTCTTGGCTGCATTCGATTCAGCTCGTGGCAGCCAGTCTAAAAAACACTATCTTGGACTTCTCTGCATGTTTCCCAGACGAGAAATTGGCAGCATGTTCAGAACCATGTTTCTGTGAATAACTCCTGAACCGTAAGTCCTAGACGCTCGCTCTTGGCTGCATTCGATTCAGCACGTGGCAGCCAGTCTAAAAAACACTATCTTGGACTTCTCTGCATGTTTCCCAGGCGAGCAATTGGCAGCATGTTCAGAACCATGTTTCTGTGAATAACTCCTGAACCGTAAGTCCTAGACGCTCGCTCTTGGCTGCATTCGATTCAGCTCGTGGCAGCCAGTCTAAAAAACACTATCTTGGACTTCTCTGCATGTTTCCCAGGCGAGAAATTGGCAGCATGTTCAGAACCATGTTTCTGTGAATAACTCCTGAACCGTAAGTCCTAGACGCTCGCTCTTGGCTGCATTCGATTCAGCTCGTGGCAGCCAGTCTAAAAAACACTATCTTGGACTTCTCTGCATGTTTCCCAGGCGAGCAATTGGCAGCATGTTCAGAACCATGTTTCTGTGAATAACTCCTGAACCGTAAGTCCTAGACGCTCGCTCTTGGCTGCATTCGATTCAGCTCGTGGCAGCCAGTCTAAAAAACACTATCTTGGACTTCTCTGCATGTTTCCCAGGCGAGCAATTGGCAGCATGTTCAGAACCATGTTTCTGTGAATAACTCCTGAACCGTAAGTCCTAGACGCTCGCTCTTGGCTGCATTCGATTCAGCTCGTGGCAGCCAGTCTAAAAAACACTATCTTGGACTTCTCTGCATGTTTCCCAGGCGAGAAATTGGCAGCATGTTCAGAACCATGTTTCTGTGAATAACTCCTGAACCGTAAGTCCTAGACGCTCGATCTTGGCGGCATTCGTCTCAGCGCCTGGCAATTAGTATAGGAGCACTGTGTTTGACTTCTCTGGATGTTTCCCAGGCGAGTTATTGACAAGTAAATCCTAGACGCTCGATCTTGGTTATTTTCGCTTTCGCGGCTGGCAGTAAAAGAACCATGTTTCTGTGAATAACTCCTGAACCGTAAGTCCTAGACGCTCGCTCTTGGCTGCATTCGATTCAGCTCGTGGCAGCCAGTCTAAAAAACACTATCTTGGACTTCTCTGCATGTTTCCCAGACGAGAAATTGGCAGCATGTTCAGAACCATGTTTCTGTGAATAACTCCTGAACCGTAAGTCCTAGACGCTCGATCTTGGCGGCATTCGTCTCAGCGCCTGGCAATTAGTATAGGAGCACTGTGTTTGACTTCTCTGGATGTTTCCCAGGCGAGTTATTGACAAGTAAATCCTAGACGCTCGATCTTGGTTATTTTCGCTTTCGCGGCTGGCAGTAAAAGAACCATGTTTCTGTGAATAACTCCTGAACCGTAAGTCCTAGACGCTCGCTCTTGGCTGCATTCGATTCAGCTCGTGGCAGCCAGTCTAAAAAACACTATCTTGGACTTCTCTGCATGTTTCCCAGGCGAGCAATTGGCAGCATGTTCAGAACCATGTTTCTGTGAATAACTCCTGAACCGTAAGTCCTAGACGCTCGCTCTTGGCTGCATTCGATTCAGCTCGTGGCAGCCAGTCTAAAAAACACTATCTTGGACTTCTCTGCATGTTTCCCAGGCGAGCAATTGGCAGCATGTTCAGAACCATGTTTCTGTGAATAACTCCTGAACCGTAAGTCCTAGACGCTCGCTCTTCGCTGCATTCGATTCAGCTCGTGGCAGCCAGTCTAAAAAACACTATCTTGGACTTCTCTGCATGTTTCCCAGGCGAGCAATTGGCAGCATGTTCAGAACCATGTTTCTGTGAATAACTCCTGAACCGTAAGTCCTAGACGCTCGCTCTTGGCTGCATTCGATTCAGCTCGTGGCAGCCAGTCTAAAAAACACTATCTTGGACTTCTCTGCATGTTTCCCAGGCGAGAAATTGGCAGCATGTTCAGAACCATGTTTCTGTGAATAACTCCTGAACCGTAAGTCCTAGACGCTCGCTCTTGGCTGCATTCGATTCAGCTCGTGGCAGCCAGTCTAAAAAACACTATCTCGGACTTCTCTGCATGTTTCCCAGGCGAGCAATTGGCAGCATGTTCAGAACCATGTTTCTGTGAATAACTCCTGAACCGTAAGTCCTAGACGCTCGCTCTTGGCTGCATTCGATTCAGCTCGTGGCAGCCAGTCTAAAAAACACTATCTTGGACTTCTCTGCATGTTTCCCAGGCGAGAAATTGGCAGCATGTTCAGAACCATGTTTCTGTGAATAACTCCTGAACCGTAAGTCCTAGACGCTCGATCTTGGCGGCATTCGTCTCAGCGCCTGGCAATTAGTATAGGAGCACTGTGTTTGACTTCTCTGGATGTTTCCCAGGCGAGTTATTGACAAGTAAATCCTAGACGCTCGATCTTGGTTATTTTCGCTTTCGCGGCTGGCAGTAAAAGAACCATGTTTCTGTGAATAACTCCTGAACCGTAAGTCCTAGACGCTCGCTCTTGGCTGCATTCGATTCAGCTCGTGGCAGCCAGTCTAAAAAACACTATCTTGGACTTCTCTGCATGTTTCCCAGGCGAGAAATTGGCAGCATGTTCAGAACCATGTTTCTGTGAATAACTCCTGAACCGTAAGTCCTAGACGCTCGATCTTGGCGGCATTCGTCTCAGCGCCTGGCAATTAGTATAGGAGCACTGTGTTTGACTTCTCTGGATGTTTCCCAGGCGAGTTATTGACAAGTAAATCCTAGACGCTCGATATTGGTTATTTTCGCTTTCGCGGCTGGCAGTAAAAGAACCATGTTTCTGTGAATAACTCCTGAACCGTAAGTCCTAGACGCTCGCTCTTGGCTGCATTCGATTCAGCTCGTGGCAGCCAGTCTAAAAAACACTATCTTGGACTTCTCTGCATGTTTCCCAGGCGAGCAATTGGCAGCATGTTCAGAACCATGTTTCTGTGAATAACTCCTGAACCGTAAGTCCTAGACGCTCGCTCTTGGCTGCATTCGATTCAGCTCGTGGCAGCCAGTCTAAAAAACACTATCTTGGACTTCTCTGCATGTTTCCCAGGCGAGAAATTGGCAGCATGTTCAGAACCATGTTTCTGTGAATAACTCCTGAACCGTAAGTCCTAGACGCTCGCTCTTGGCTGCATTCGATTCAGCTCGTGGCAGCCAGTCTAAAAAACACTATCTCGGACTTCTCTGCATGTTTCCCAGGCGAGCAATTGGCAGCATGTTCAGAACCATGTTTCTGTGAATAACTCCTGAACCGTAAGTCCTAGACGCTCGCTCTTGGCTGCATTCGATTCAGCTCGTGGCAGCCAGTCTAAAAAACACTATCTCGGACTTGTCTGCATGTTTCCCAGGCGAGCAATTGGCAGCATGTTCAGAACCATGTTTCTGTGAATAACTCCTGAACCGTAAGTCCTAGACGCTCGCTCTTGGCTGCATTCGATTCAGCTCGTGGCAGCCAGTCTAAAAAACACTATCTTGGACTTCTCTGCATGTTCCTAAGGCAAATGTTTCTAAAGCTAATTCTTGAACCGTAAGTCCTAGACGCTCGATCTTGGCGGCATTCGTCTCAGCGCCTGGCAATTAGTATAGGAGCACTGTGTTTGACTTCTCTGGATGTTTCCCAGGCGAGTTATTGACAAGTAAATCCTAGACGCTCGATCTTGGTTATTTTCGCTTTCGCGGCTGGCAGTAAAAGAACCATGTTTCTGTGAATAACTCCTGAACCGTAAGTCCTAGACGCTCGCTCTTGGCTGCATTCGATTCAGCTCGTGGCAGCCAGTCTAAAAAACACTATCTCGGACTTCTCTGCATGTTTCCCAGGCGAGCAATTGGCAGCATGTTCAGAACCATGTTTCTGTGAATAACTCCTGAACCGTAAGTCCTAGACGCTCGCTCTTGGCTGCATTCGATTCAGCTCGTGGCAGCCAGTCTAAAAAACACTATCTTGGACTTCTCTGCATGTTCCTAAGGCAAATGTTTCTAAAGCTAATTCTTGAACCGTAAGTCCTAGACGCTCGATCTTGGCGGCATTCGTCTCAGCGCCTGGCAATTAGTATAGGAGCACTGTGTTTGACTTCTCTGGATGTTTCCCAGGCGAGTTATTGACAAGTAAATCCTAGACGCTCGATCTTGGTTATTTTCGCTTTCGCGGCTGGCAGTAAAAGAACCATGTTTCTGTGAATAACTCCTGAACCGTAAGTCCTAGACGCTCGCTCTTGGCTGCATTCGATTCAGCTCGTGGCAGCCAGTCTAAAAAACACTATCTTGGACTTCTCTGCATGTTTCCCAGGCGAGCAATTGGCAGCATGTTCAGAACCATGTTTCTGTGAATAACTCCTGAACCGTAAGTCCTAGACGCTCGCTCTTGGCTGCATTCGATTCAGCTCGTGGCAGCCAGTCTAAAAAACACTATCTTGGACTTCTCTGCATGTTCCTAAGGCAAATGTTTCTAAAGCTAATTCTTGAACCGTAAGTCCTAGACGCTCGATCTTGGCGGCATTCGTCTCAGCGCCTGGCAATTAGTATAGGAGCACTGTGTTTGACTTCTCTGGATGTTTCCCAGGCGAGTTATTGACAAGTAAATCCTAGACGCTCGATCTTGGTTATTTTCGCTTTCGCGGCTGGCAGTAAAAGAACCATGTTTCTGTGAATAACTCCTGAACCGTAAGTCCTAGACGCTCGCTCTTGGCTGCATTCGATTCAGCTCGTGGCAGCCAGTCTAAAAAACACTATCTTGGACTTCTCTGCATGTTTCCCAGGCGAGAAATTGGCAGCATGTTCAGAACCATGTTTCTGTGAATAACTCCTGAACCGTAAGTCCTAGACGCTCGCTCTTGGCTGCATTCGATTCAGCTCGTGGCAGCCAGTCTAAAAAACACTATCTTGGACTTCTCTGCATGTTTCCCAGGCGAGCAATTGGCAGCATGTTCAGAACCATGTTTCTGTGAATAACTCCTGAACCGTAAGTCCTAGACGCTCGCTCTTGGCTGCATTCGATTCAGCTCGTGGCAGCCAGTCTAAAAAACACTATCTTGGACTTCTCTGCATGTTTCCCAGGCGAGAAATTGGCAGCATGTTCAGAACCATGTTTCTGTGAATAACTCCTGAACCGTAAGTCCTAGACGCTCGATCTTGGCGGCATTCGTCTCAGCGCCTGGCAATTAGTATAGGAGCACTGTGTTTGACTTCTCTGGATGTTTCCCAGGCGAGTTATTGACAAGTAAATCCTAGACGCTCGATCTTGGTTATTTTCGCTTTCGCGGCTGGCAGTAAAAGAACCATGTTTCTGTGAATAACTCCTGAACCGTAAGTCCTAGACGCTCGCTCTTGGCTGCATTCGATTCAGCTCGTGGCAGCCAGTCTAAAAAACACTATCTTGGACTTCTCTGCATGTTTCCCAGACGAGAAATTGGCAGCATGTTCAGAACCATGTTTCTGTGAATAACTCCTGAACCGTAAGTCCTAGACGCTCGATCTTGGCGGCATTCGTCTCAGCGCCTGGCAATTAGTATAGGAGCACTGTGTTTGACTTCTCTGGATGTTTCCCAGGCGAGTTATTGACAAGTAAATCCTAGACGCTCGATCTTGGTTATTTTCGCTTTCGCGGCTGGCAGTAAAAGAACCATGTTTCTGTGAATAACTCCTGAACCGTAAGTCCTAGACGCTCGCTCTTGGCTGCATTCGATTCAGCTCGTGGCAGCCAGTCTAAAAAACACTATCTTGGACTTCTCTGCATGTTTCCCAGGCGAGAAATTGGCAGCATGTTCAGAACCATGTTTCTGTGAATAACTCCTGAACCGTAAGTCCTAGACGCTCGCTCTTGGCTGCATTCGATTCAGCTCGTGGCAGCCAGTCTAAAAAACACTATCTTGGACTTCTCTGCATGTTTCCCAGGCGAGCAATTGGCAGCATGTTCAGAACCATGTTTCTGTGAATAACTCCTGAACCGTAAGTCCTAGACGCTCGCTCTTGGCTGCATTCGATTCAGCTCGTGGCAGCCAGTCTAAAAAACACTATCTTGGACTTCTCTGCATGTTTCCCAGGCGAGAAATTGGCAGCATGTTCAGAACCATGTTTCTGTGAATAACTCCTGAACCGTAAGTCCTAGACGCTCGATCTTGGCGGCATTCGTCTCAGCGCCTGGCAATTAGTATAGGAGCACTGTGTTTGACTTCTCTGGATGTTTCCCAGGCGAGTTATTGACAAGTAAATCCTAGACGCTCGATCTTGGTTATTTTCGCTTTCGCGGCTGGCAGTAAAAGAACCATGTTTCTGTGAATAACTCCTGAACCGTAAGTCCTAGACGCTCGCTCTTGGCTGCATTCGATTCAGCTCGTGGCAGCCAGTCTAAAAAACACTATCTTGGACTTCTCTGCATGTTTCCCAGACGAGAAATTGGCAGCATGTTCAGAACCATGTTTCTGTGAATAACTCCTGAACCGTAAGTCCTAGACGCTCGATCTTGGCGGCATTCGTCTCAGCGCCTGGCAATTAGTATAGGAGCACTGTGTTTGACTTCTCTGGATGTTTCCCAGGCGAGTTATTGACAAGTAAATCCTAGACGCTCGATCTTGGTTATTTTCGCTTTCGCGGCTGGCAGTAAAAGAACCATGTTTCTGTGAATAACTCCTGAACCGTAAGTCCTAGACGCTCGCTCTTGGCTGCATTCGATTCAGCTCGTGGCAGCCAGTCTAAAAAACACTATCTTGGACTTCTCTGCATGTTTCCCAGGCGAGCAATTGGCAGCATGTTCAGAACCATGTTTCTGTGAATAACTCCTGAACCGTAAGTCCTAGACGCTCGCTCTTGGCTGCATTCGATTCAGCTCGTGGCAGCCAGTCTAAAAAACACTATCTTGGACTTCTCTGCATGTTTCCCAGGCGAGAAATTGGCAGCATGTTCAGAACCATGTTTCTGTGAATAACTCCTGAACCGTAAGTCCTAGACGCTCGCTCTTGGCTGCATTCGATTCAGCTCGTGGCAGCCAGTCTAAAAAACACTATCTTGGACTTCTCTGCATGTTTCCCAGGCGAGAAATTGGCAGCATGTTCAGAACCATGTTTCTGTGAATAACTCCTGAACCGTAAGTCCTAGACGCTCGCTCTTGGCTGCATTCGATTCAGCTCGTGGCAGCCAGTCTAAAAAACACTATCTTGGACTTCTCTGCATGTTTCCCAGGCGAGAAATTGGCAGCATGTTCAGAACCATGTTTCTGTGAATAACTCCTGAACCGTAAGTCCTAGACGCTCGCTCTTGGCTGCATTCGATTCAGCTCGTGGCAGCCAGTCTAAAAAACACTATCTTGGACTTCTCTGCATGTTTCCCAGGCGAGAAATTGGCAGCATGTTCAGAACCATGTTTCTGTGAATAACTCCTGAACCGTAAGTCCTAGACGCTCGCTCTTGGCTGCATTCGATTCAGCTCGTGGCAGCCAGTCTAAAAAACACTATCTCGGACTTCTCTGCATGTTTCCCAGGCGAGCAATTGGCAGCATGTTCAGAACCATGTTTCTGTGAATAACTCCTGAACCGTAAGTCCTAGACGCTCGCTCTTGGCTGCATTCGATTCAGCTCGTGGCAGCCAGTCTAAAAAACACTATCTTGGACTTCTCTGCATGTTTCCCAGGCGAGAAATTGGCAGCATGTTCAGAACCATGTTTCTGTGAATAACTCCTGAACCGTAAGTCCTAGACGCTCGATCTTGGCGGCATTCGTCTCAGCGCCTGGCAATTAGTATAGGAGCACTGTGTTTGACTTCTCTGGATGTTTCCCAGGCGAGTTATTGACAAGTAAATCCTAGACGCTCGATCTTGGTTATTTTCGCTTTCGCGGCTGGCAGTAAAAGAACCATGTTTCTGTGAATAACTCCTGAACCGTAAGTCCTAGACGCTCGCTCTTGGCTGCATTCGATTCAGCTCGTGGCAGCCAGTCTAAAAAACACTATCTTGGACTTCTCTGCATGTTTCCCAGGCGAGAAATTGGCAGCATGTTCAGAACCATGTTTCTGTGAATAACTCCTGAACCGTAAGTCCTAGACGCTCGATCTTGGCGGCATTCGTCTCAGCGCCTGGCAATTAGTATAGGAGCACTGTGTTTGACTTCTCTGGATGTTTCCCAGGCGAGTTATTGACAAGTAAATCCTAGACGCTCGATCTTGGTTATTTTCGCTTTCGCGGCTGGCAGTAAAAGAACCATGTTTCTGTGAATAACTCCTGAACCGTAAGTCCTAGACGCTCGCTCTTGGCTGCATTCGATTCAGCACGTGGCAGCCAGTCTAAAAAACACTATCTTGGACTTCTCTGCATGTTTCCCAGGCGAGCAATTGGCAGCATGTTCAGAACCATGTTTCTGTGAATAACTCCTGAACCGTAAGTCCTAGACGCTCGCTCTTGGCTGCATTCGATTCAGCTCGTGGCAGCCAGTCTAAAAAACACTATCTTGGACTTCTCTGCATGTTTCCCAGGCGAGAAATTGGCAGCATGTTCAGAACCATGTTTCTGTGAATAACTCCTGAACCGTAAGTCCTAGACGCTCGCTCTTGGCTGCATTCGATTCAGCTCGTGGCAGCCAGTCTAAAAAACACTATCTTGGACTTCTCTGCATGTTTCCCAGGCGAGCAATTGGCAGCATGTTCAGAACCATGTTTCTGTGAATAACTCCTGAACCGTAAGTCCTAGACGCTCGCTCTTGGCTGCATTCGATTCAGCTCGTGGCAGCCAGTCTAAAAAACACTATCTTGGACTTCTCTGCATGTTTCCCAGGCGAGCAATTGGCAGCATGTTCAGAACCATGTTTCTGTGAATAACTCCTGAACCGTAAGTCCTAGACGCTCGCTCTTGGCTGCATTCGATTCAGCTCGTGGCAGCCAGTCTAAAAAACACTATCTTGGACTTCTCTGCATGTTTCCCAGGCGAGAAATTGGCAGCATGTTCAGAACCATGTTTCTGTGAATAACTCCTGAACCGTAAGTCCTAGACGCTCGATCTTGGCGGCATTCGTCTCAGCGCCTGGCAATTAGTATAGGAGCACTGTGTTTGACTTCTCTGGATGTTTCCCAGGCGAGTTATTGACAAGTAAATCCTAGACGCTCGATCTTGGTTATTTTCGCTTTCGCGGCTGGCAGTAAAAGAACCATGTTTCTGTGAATAACTCCTGAACCGTAAGTCCTAGACGCTCGCTCTTGGCTGCATTCGATTCAGCTCGTGGCAGCCAGTCTAAAAAACACTATCTTGGACTTCTCTGCATGTTTCCCAGACGAGAAATTGGCAGCATGTTCAGAACCATGTTTCTGTGAATAACTCCTGAACCGTAAGTCCTAGACGCTCGATCTTGGCGGCATTCGTCTCAGCGCCTGGCAATTAGTATAGGAGCACTGTGTTTGACTTCTCTGGATGTTTCCCAGGCGAGTTATTGACAAGTAAATCCTAGACGCTCGATCTTGGTTATTTTCGCTTTCGCGGCTGGCAGTAAAAGAACCATGTTTCTGTGAATAACTCCTGAACCGTAAGTCCTAGACGCTCGCTCTTGGCTGCATTCGATTCAGCTCGTGGCAGCCAGTCTAAAAAACACTATCTTGGACTTCTCTGCATGTTTCCCAGGCGAGCAATTGGCAGCATGTTCAGAACCATGTTTCTGTGAATAACTCCTGAACCGTAAGTCCTAGACGCTCGCTCTTGGCTGCATTCGATTCAGCTCGTGGCAGCCAGTCTAAAAAACACTATCTTGGACTTCTCTGCATGTTTCCCAGGCGAGCAATTGGCAGCATGTTCAGAACCATGTTTCTGTGAATAACTCCTGAACCGTAAGTCCTAGACGCTCGCTCTTCGCTGCATTCGATTCAGCTCGTGGCAGCCAGTCTAAAAAACACTATCTTGGACTTCTCTGCATGTTTCCCAGGCGAGCAATTGGCAGCATGTTCAGAACCATGTTTCTGTGAATAACTCCTGAACCGTAAGTCCTAGACGCTCGCTCTTGGCTGCATTCGATTCAGCTCGTGGCAGCCAGTCTAAAAAACACTATCTTGGACTTCTCTGCATGTTTCCCAGGCGAGAAATTGGCAGCATGTTCAGAACCATGTTTCTGTGAATAACTCCTGAACCGTAAGTCCTAGACGCTCGCTCTTGGCTGCATTCGATTCAGCTCGTGGCAGCCAGTCTAAAAAACACTATCTCGGACTTCTCTGCATGTTTCCCAGGCGAGCAATTGGCAGCATGTTCAGAACCATGTTTCTGTGAATAACTCCTGAACCGTAAGTCCTAGACGCTCGCTCTTGGCTGCATTCGATTCAGCTCGTGGCAGCCAGTCTAAAAAACACTATCTTGGACTTCTCTGCATGTTTCCCAGGCGAGAAATTGGCAGCATGTTCAGAACCATGTTTCTGTGAATAACTCCTGAACCGTAAGTCCTAGACGCTCGATCTTGGCGGCATTCGTCTCAGCGCCTGGCAATTAGTATAGGAGCACTGTGTTTGACTTCTCTGGATGTTTCCCAGGCGAGTTATTGACAAGTAAATCCTAGACGCTCGATCTTGGTTATTTTCGCTTTCGCGGCTGGCAGTAAAAGAACCATGTTTCTGTGAATAACTCCTGAACCGTAAGTCCTAGACGCTCGCTCTTGGCTGCATTCGATTCAGCTCGTGGCAGCCAGTCTAAAAAACACTATCTTGGACTTCTCTGCATGTTTCCCAGGCGAGAAATTGGCAGCATGTTCAGAACCATGTTTCTGTGAATAACTCCTGAACCGTAAGTCCTAGACGCTCGATCTTGGCGGCATTCGTCTCAGCGCCTGGCAATTAGTATAGGAGCACTGTGTTTGACTTCTCTGGATGTTTCCCAGGCGAGTTATTGACAAGTAAATCCTAGACGCTCGATATTGGTTATTTTCGCTTTCGCGGCTGGCAGTAAAAGAACCATGTTTCTGTGAATAACTCCTGAACCGTAAGTCCTAGACGCTCGCTCTTGGCTGCATTCGATTCAGCTCGTGGCAGCCAGTCTAAAAAACACTATCTTGGACTTCTCTGCATGTTTCCCAGGCGAGCAATTGGCAGCATGTTCAGAACCATGTTTCTGTGAATAACTCCTGAACCGTAAGTCCTAGACGCTCGCTCTTGGCTGCATTCGATTCAGCTCGTGGCAGCCAGTCTAAAAAACACTATCTTGGACTTCTCTGCATGTTTCCCAGGCGAGAAATTGGCAGCATGTTCAGAACCATGTTTCTGTGAATAACTCCTGAACCGTAAGTCCTAGACGCTCGCTCTTGGCTGCATTCGATTCAGCTCGTGGCAGCCAGTCTAAAAAACACTATCTCGGACTTCTCTGCATGTTTCCCAGGCGAGCAATTGGCAGCATGTTCAGAACCATGTTTCTGTGAATAACTCCTGAACCGTAAGTCCTAGACGCTCGCTCTTGGCTGCATTCGATTCAGCTCGTGGCAGCCAGTCTAAAAAACACTATCTCGGACTTCTCTGCATGTTTCCCAGGCGAGCAATTGGCAGCATGTTCAGAACCATGTTTCTGTGAATAACTCCTGAACCGTAAGTCCTAGACGCTCGCTCTTGGCTGCATTCGATTCAGCTCGTGGCAGCCAGTCTAAAAAACACTATCTTGGACTTCTCTGCATGTTCCTAAGGCAAATGTTTCTAAAGCTAATTCTTGAACCGTAAGTCCTAGACGCTCGATCTTGGCGGCATTCGTCTCAGCGCCTGGCAATTAGTATAGGAGCACTGTGTTTGACTTCTCTGGATGTTTCCCAGGCGAGTTATTGACAAGTAAATCCTAGACGCTCGATCTTGGTTATTTTCGCTTTCGCGGCTGGCAGTAAAAGAACCATGTTTCTGTGAATAACTCCTGAACCGTAAGTCCTAGACGCTCGCTCTTGGCTGCATTCGATTCAGCTCGTGGCAGCCAGTCTAAAAAACACTATCTCGGACTTCTCTGCATGTTTCCCAGGCGAGCAATTGGCAGCATGTTCAGAACCATGTTTCTGTGAATAACTCCTGAACCGTAAGTCCTAGACGCTCGCTCTTGGCTGCATTCGATTCAGCTCGTGGCAGCCAGTCTAAAAAACACTATCTTGGACTTCTCTGCATGTTCCTAAGGCAAATGTTTCTAAAGCTAATTCTTGAACCGTAAGTCCTAGACGCTCGATCTTGGCGGCATTCGTCTCAGCGCCTGGCAATTAGTATAGGAGCACTGTGTTTGACTTCTCTGGATGTTTCCCAGGCGAGTTATTGACAAGTAAATCCTAGACGCTCGATCTTGGTTATTTTCGCTTTCGCGGCTGGCAGTAAAAGAACCATGTTTCTGTGAATAACTCCTGAACCGTAAGTCCTAGACGCTCGCTCTTGGCTGCATTCGATTCAGCTCGTGGCAGCCAGTCTAAAAAACACTATCTTGGACTTCTCTGCATGTTTCCCAGGCGAGCAATTGGCAGCATGTTCAGAACCATGTTTCTGTGAATAACTCCTGAACCGTAAGTCCTAGACGCTCGCTCTTGGCTGCATTCGATTCAGCTCGTGGCAGCCAGTCTAAAAAACACTATCTTGGACTTCTCTGCATGTTCCTAAGGCAAATGTTTCTAAAGCTAATTCTTGAACCGTAAGTCCTAGACGCTCGATCTTGGCGGCATTCGTCTCAGCGCCTGGCAATTAGTATAGGAGCACTGTGTTTGACTTCTCTGGATGTTTCCCAGGCGAGTTATTGACAAGTAAATCCTAGACGCTCGATCTTGGTTATTTTCGCTTTCGCGGCTGGCAGTAAAAGAACCATGTTTCTGTGAATAACTCCTGAACCGTAAGTCCTAGACGCTCGCTCTTGGCTGCATTCGATTCAGCTCGTGGCAGCCAGTCTAAAAAACACTATCTCTGACTTCTCTGCATGTTTCCCAGGCGAGCAATTGGCAGCATGTTCAGAACCATGTTTCTGTGAATAACTCCTGAACCGTAAGTCCTAGACGCTCGCTCTTGGCTGCATTCGATTCAGCTCGTGGCAGCCAGTCTAAAAAACACTATCTTGGACTTCTCTGCATGTTTCCCAGGCGAGAAATTGGCAGCATGTTCAGAACCATGTTTCTGTGAATAACTCCTGAACCGTAAGTCCTAGACGCTCGATCTTGGCGGCATTCGTCTCAGCGCCTGGCAATTAGTATAGGAGCACTGTGTTTGACTTCTCTGGATGTTTCCCAGGCGAGTTATTGACAAGTAAATCCTAGACGCTCGATCTTGGTTATTTTCGCTTTCGCGGCTGGCAGTAAAAGAACCATGTTTCTGTGAATAACTCCTGAACCGTAAGTCCTAGACGCTCGCTCTTGGCTGCATTCGATTCAGCTCGTGGCAGCCAGTCTAAAAAACACTATCTTGGACTTCTCTGCATGTTTCCCAGGCGAGCAATTGGCAGCATGTTCAGAACCATGTTTCTGTGAATAACTCCTGAACCGTAAGTCCTAGACGCTCGCTCTTGGCTGCATTCGATTCAGCTCGTGGCAGCCAGTCTAAAAAACACTATCTTGGACTTCTCTGCATGTTCCTAAGGCAAATGTTTCTAAAGCTAATTCTTGAACCGTAAGTCCTAGACGCTCGATCTTGGCGGCATTCGTCTCAGCGCCTGGCAATTAGTATAGGAGCACTGTGTTTGACTTCTCTGGATGTTTCCCAGGCGAGTTATTGACAAGTAAATCCTAGACGCTCGATCTTGGTTATTTTCGCTTTCGCGGCTGGCAGTAAAAGAACCATGTTTCTGTGAATAACTCCTGAACCGTAAGTCCTAGACGCTCGCTCTTGGCTGCATTCGATTCAGCTCGTGGCAGCCAGTCTAAAAAACACTATCTTGGACTTCTCTGCATGTTTCCCAGGCGAGCAATTGGCAGCATGTTCAGAACCATGTTTCTGTGAATAACTCCTGAACCGTAAGTCCTAGACGCTCGCTCTTGGCTGCATTCGATTCAGCTCGTGGCAGCCAGTCTAAAAAACACTATCTTGGACTTCTCTGCATGTTCCTAAGGCAAATGTTTCTAAAGCTAATTCTTGAACCGTAAGTCCTAGACGCTCGATCTTGGCGGCATTCGTCTCAGCGCCTGGCAATTAGTATAGGAGCACTGTGTTTGACTTCTCTGGATGTTTCCCAGGCGAGTTATTGACAAGTAAATCCTAGACGCTCGATCTTGGTTATTTTCGCTTTCGCGGCTGGCAGTAAAAGAACCATGTTTCTGTGAATAACTCCTGAACCGTAAGTCCTAGACGCTCGCTCTTGGCTGCATTCGATTCAGCTCGTGGCAGCCAGTCTAAAAAACACTATCTTGGACTTCTCTGCATGTTTCCCAGGCGAGCAATTGGCAGCATGTTCAGAACCATGTTTCTGTGAATAACTCCTGAACCGTAAGTCCTAGACGCTCGCTCTTGGCTGCATTCGATTCAGCTCGTGGCAGCCAGTCTAAAAAACACTATCTTGGACTTCTCTGCATGTTCCTAAGGCAAATGTTTCTAAAGCTAATTCTTGAACCGTAAGTCCTAGACGCTCGATCTTGGCGGCATTCGTCTCAGCGCCTGGCAATTAGTATAGGAGCACTGTGTTTGACTTCTCTGGATGTTTCCCAGGCGAGTTATTGACAAGTAAATCCTAGACGCTCGATCTTGGTTATTTTCGCTTTCGCGGCTGGCAGTAAAAGAACCATGTTTCTGTGAATAACTCCTGAACCGTAAGTCCTAGACGCTCGCTCTTGGCTGCATTCGATTCAGCTCGTGGCAGCCAGTCTAAAAAACACTATCTTGGACTTCTCTGCATGTTTCCCAGGCGAGAAATTGGCAGCATGTTCAGAACCATGTTTCTGTGAATAACTCCTGAACCGTAAGTCCTAGACGCTCGCTCTTGGCTGCATTCGATTCAGCTCGTGGCAGCCAGTCTAAAAAACACTATCTTGGACTTCTCTGCATGTTCCTAAGGCAAATGTTTCTAAAGCTAATTCTTGAACCGTAAGTCCTAGACGCTCGATCTTGGCGGCATTCGTCTCAGCGCCTGGCAATTAGTATAGGAGCACTGTGTTTGACTTCTCTGGATGTTTCCCAGGCGAGTTATTGACAAGTAAATCCTAGACGCTCGATCTTGGTTATTTTCGCTTTCGCGGCTGGCAGTAAAAGAACCATGTTTCTGTGAATAACTCCTGAACCGTAAGTCCTAGACGCTCGCTCTTGGCTGCATTCGATTCAGCTCGTGGCAGCCAGTCTAAAAAACACTATCTTGGACTTCTCTGCATGTTTCCCAGACGAGAAATTGGCAGCATGTTCAGAACCATGTTTCTGTGAATAACTCCTGAACCGTAAGCCCTAGACGCTCGATCTTGGCGGCATTCGTCTCAGCGCCTGGCAATTAGTATAGGAGCACTGTGTTTGACTTCTCTGGATGTTTCCCAGGCGAGTTATTGACAAGTAAATCCTAGACGCTCGATCTTGGTTATTTTCGCTTTCGCGGCTGGCAGTAAAAGAACCATGTTTCTGTGAATAACTCCTGAACCGTAAGTCCTAGACGCTCGCTCTTGGCTGCATTCGATTCAGCTCGTGGCAGCCAGTCTAAAAAACACTATCTTGGACTTCTCTGCATGTTTCCCAGGCGAGCAATTGGCAGCATGTTCAGAACCATGTTTCTGTGAATAACTCCTGAACCGTAAGTCCTAGACGCTCGCTCTTGGCTGCATTCGATTCAGCTCGTGGCAGCCAGTCTAAAAAACACTATCTTGGACTTCTCTGCATGTTTCCCAGGCGAGCAATTGGCAGCATGTTCAGAACCATGTTTCTGTGAATAACTCCTGAACCGTAAGTCCTAGACGCTCGATCTTGGCGGCATTCGATCTCAGCGCCTGGCAATTAGTATAAGGAGCACTGTGTTTGACTTCTCTGGATGTTTCCCAGGCGAGTTATTGACAAGTAAATCCTAGACGCTCGATCTTGGTTATTTTCGCTTTCGCGGCTGGCAGTAAAAGAACCATGTTTCTGTGAATAACTCCTGAACCGTAAGTCCTAGACGCTCGCTCTTGGCTGCATTCGATTCAGCTCGTGGCAGCCAGTCTAAAAAACACTATCTTGGACTTCTCTGCATGTTTCCCAGGCGAGAAATTGGCAGCATGTTCAGAACCATGTTTCTGTGAATAACTCCTGAACCGTAAGTCCTAGACGCTCGCTCTTGGCTGCATTCGATTCAGCTCGTGGCAGCCAGTCTAAAAAACACTATCTTGGACTTCTCTGCATGTTCCTAAGGCAAATGTTTCTAAAGCTAATTCTTGAACCGTAAGTCCTAGACGCTCGATCTTGGCGGCATTCGTCTCAGCGCCTGGCAATTAGTATAGGAGCACTGTGTTTGACTTCTCTGGATGTTTCCCAGGCGAGTTATTGACAAGTAAATCCTAGACGCTCGATCTTGGTTATTTTCGCTTTCGCGGCTGGCAGTAAAAGAACCATGTTTCTGTGAATAACTCCTGAACCGTAAGTCCTAGACGCTCGCTCTTGGCTGCATTCGATTCAGCTCGTGGCAGCCAGTCTAAAAAACACTATCTTGGACTTCTCTGCATGTTTCCCAGACGAGAAATTGGCAGCATGTTCAGAACCATGTTTCTGTGAATAACTCCTGAACCGTAAGTCCTAGACGCTCGATCTTGGCGGCATTCGTCTCAGCGCCTGGCAATTAGTATAGGAGCACTGTGTTTGACTTCTCTGGATGTTTCCCAGGCGAGTTATTGACAAGTAAATCCTAGACGCTCGATCTTGGTTATTTTCGCTTTCGCGGCTGGCAGTAAAAGAACCATGTTTCTGTGAATAACTCCTGAACCGTAAGTCCTAGACGCTCGCTCTTGGCTGCATTCGATTCAGCTCGTGGCAGCCAGTCTAAAAAACACTATCTTGGACTTCTCTGCATGTTTCCCAGGCGAGCAATTGGCAGCATGTTCAGAACCATGTTTCTGTGAATAACTCCTGAACCGTAAGTCCTAGACGCTCGCTCTTGGCTGCATTCGATTCAGCTCGTGGCAGCCAGTCTAAAAAACACTATCTTGGACTTCTCTGCATGTTTCCCAGGCGAGAAATTGGCAGCATGTTCAGAACCATGTTTCTGTGAATAACTCCTGAACCGTAAGTCCTAGACGCTCGCTCTTGGCTGCATTCGATTCAGCTCGTGGCAGCCAGTCTAAAAAACACTATCTTGGACTTCTCTGCATGTTTCCCAGGCGAGAAATTGGCAGCATGTTCAGAACCATGTTTCTGTGAATAACTCCTGAACCGTAAGTCCTAGACGCTCGCTCTTGGCTGCATTCGATTCAGCTCGTGGCAGCCAGTCTAAAAAACACTATCTCTGACTTCTCTGCATGTTTCCCAGGCGAGCAATTGGCAGCATGTTCAGAACCATGTTTCTGTGAATAACTCCTGAACCGTAAGTCCTAGACGCTCGCTCTTGGCTGCATTCGATTCAGCTCGTGGCAGCCAGTCTAAAAAACACTATCTTGGACTTCTCTGCATGTTTCCCAGGCGAGAAATTGGCAGCATGTTCAGAACCATGTTTCTGTGAATAACTCCTGAACCGTAAGTCCTAGACGCTCGATCTTGGCGGCATTCGTCTCAGCGCCTGGCAATTAGTATAGGAGCACTGTGTTTGACTTCTCTGGATGTTTCCCAGGCGAGTTATTGACAAGTAAATCCTAGACGCTCGATCTTGGTTATTTTCGCTTTCGCGGCTGGCAGTAAAAGAACCATGTTTCTGTGAATAACTCCTGAACCGTAAGTCCTAGACGCTCGCTCTTGGCTGCATTCGATTCAGCTCGTGGCAGCCAGTCTAAAAAACACTATCTTGGACTTCTCTGCATGTTTCCCAGGCGAGCAATTGGCAGCATGTTCAGAACCATGTTTCTGTGAATAACTCCTGAACCGTAAGTCCTAGACGCTCGCTCTTGGCTGCATTCGATTCAGCTCGTGGCAGCCAGTCTAAAAAACACTATCTTGGACTTCTCTGCATGTTCCTAAGGCAAATGTTTCTAAAGCTAATTCTTGAACCGTAAGTCCTAGACGCTCGATCTTGGCGGCATTCGTCTCAGCGCCTGGCAATTAGTATAGGAGCACTGTGTTTGACTTCTCTGGATGTTTCCCAGGCGAGTTATTGACAAGTAAATCCTAGACGCTCGATCTTGGTTATTTTCGCTTTCGCGGCTGGCAGTAAAAGAACCATGTTTCTGTGAATAACTCCTGAACCGTAAGTCCTAGACGCTCGCTCTTGGCTGCATTCGATTCAGCTCGTGGCAGCCAGTCTAAAAAACACTATCTTGGACTTCTCTGCATGTTTCCCAGGCGAGCAATTGGCAGCATGTTCAGAACCATGTTTCTGTGAATAACTCCTGAACCGTAAGTCCTAGACGCTCGCTCTTGGCTGCATTCGATTCAGCTCGTGGCAGCCAGTCTAAAAAACACTATCTTGGACTTCTCTGCATGTTCCTAAGGCAAATGTTTCTAAAGCTAATTCTTGAACCGTAAGTCCTAGACGCTCGATCTTGGCGGCATTCGTCTCAGCGCCTGGCAATTAGTATAGGAGCACTGTGTTTGACTTCTCTGGATGTTTCCCAGGCGAGTTATTGACAAGTAAATCCTAGACGCTCGATCTTGGTTATTTTCGCTTTCGCGGCTGGCAGTAAAAGAACCATGTTTCTGTGAATAACTCCTGAACCGTAAGTCCTAGACGCTCGCTCTTGGCTGCATTCGATTCAGCTCGTGGCAGCCAGTCTAAAAAACACTATCTTGGACTTCTCTGCATGTTTCCCAGGCGAGAAATTGGCAGCATGTTCAGAACCATGTTTCTGTGAATAACTCCTGAACCGTAAGTCCTAGACGCTCGCTCTTGGCTGCATTCGATTCAGCTCGTGGCAGCCAGTCTAAAAAACACTATCTTGGACTTCTCTGCATGTTCCTAAGGCAAATGTTTCTAAAGCTAATTCTTGAACCGTAAGTCCTAGACGCTCGATCTTGGCGGCATTCGTCTCAGCGCCTGGCAATTAGTATAGGAGCACTGTGTTTGACTTCTCTGGATGTTTCCCAGGCGAGTTATTGACAAGTAAATCCTAGACGCTCGATCTTGGTTATTTTCGCTTTCGCGGCTGGCAGTAAAAGAACCATGTTTCTGTGAATAACTCCTGAACCGTAAGTCCTAGACGCTCGCTCTTGGCTGCATTCGATTCAGCTCGTGGCAGCCAGTCTAAAAAACACTATCTTGGACTTCTC
Source organism: Rhinoderma darwinii (assembly GCF_050947455.1). NCBI lineage: Eukaryota > Metazoa > Chordata > Amphibia > Anura > Rhinodermatidae > Rhinoderma > Rhinoderma darwinii. The sequence continues at coordinate 49,448 of NW_027463738.1, read as the reverse complement.
TGCATGTTTCCCAGACGAGAAATTGGCAGCATGTTCAGAACCATGTTTCTGTGAATAACTCCTGAACCGTAAGTCCTAGACGCTCGATCTTGGCGGCATTCGTCTCAGCGCCTGGCAATTAGTATAGGAGCACTGTGTTTGACTTCTCTGGATGTTTCCCAGGCGAGTTATTGACAAGTAAATCCTAGACGCTCGATCTTGGTTATTTTCGCTTTCGCGGCTGGCAGTAAAAGAACCATGTTTCTGTGAATAACTCCTGAACCGTAAGTCCTAGACGCTCGCTCTTGGCTGCATTCGATTCAGCTCGTGGCAGCCAGTCTAAAAAACACTATCTTGGACTTCTCTGCATGTTTCCCAGGCGAGCAATTGGCAGCATGTTCAGAACCATGTTTCTGTGAATAACTCCTGAACCGTAAGTCCTAGACGCTCGCTCTTGGCTGCATTCGATTCAGCTCGTGGCAGCCAGTCTAAAAAACACTATCTTGGACTTCTCTGCATGTTTCCCAGGCGAGAAATTGGCAGCATGTTCAGAACCATGTTTCTGTGAATAACTCCTGAACCGTAAGTCCTAGACGCTCGCTCTTGGCTGCATTCGATTCAGCTCGTGGCAGCCAGTCTAAAAAACACTATCTCTGACTTCTCTGCATGTTTCCCAGGCGAGCAATTGGCAGCATGTTCAGAACCATGTTTCTGTGAATAACTCCTGAACCGTAAGTCCTAGACGCTCGCTCTTGGCTGCATTCGATTCAGCTCGTGGCAGCCAGTCTAAAAAACACTATCTTGGACTTCTCTGCATGTTTCCCAGGCGAGAAATTGGCAGCATGTTCAGAACCATGTTTCTGTGAATAACTCCTGAACCGTAAGTCCTAGACGCTCGATCTTGGCGGCATTCGTCTCAGCGCCTGGCAATTAGTATAGGAGCACTGTGTTTGACTTCTCTGGATGTTTCCCAGGCGAGTTATTGACAAGTAAATCCTAGACGCTCGATCTTGGTTATTTTCGCTTTCGCGGCTGGCAGTAAAAGAACCATGTTTCTGTGAATAACTCCTGAACCGTAAGTCCTAGACGCTCGCTCTTGGCTGCATTCGATTCAGCTCGTGGCAGCCAGTCTAAAAAACACTATCTTGGACTTCTCTGCATGTTTCCCAGGCGAGCAATTGGCAGCATGTTCAGAACCATGTTTCTGTGAATAACTCCTGAACCGTAAGTCCTAGACGCTCGCTCTTGGCTGCATTCGATTCAGCTCGTGGCAGCCAGTCTAAAAAACACTATCTTGGACTTCTCTGCATGTTCCTAAGGCAAATGTTTCTAAAGCTAATTCTTGAACCGTAAGTCCTAGACGCTCGATCTTGGCGGCATTCGTCTCAGCGCCTGGCAATTAGTATAGGAGCACTGTGTTTGACTTCTCTGGATGTTTCCCAGGCGAGTTATTGACAAGTAAATCCTAGACGCTCGATCTTGGTTATTTTCGCTTTCGCGGCTGGCAGTAAAAGAACCATGTTTCTGTGAATAACTCCTGAACCGTAAGTCCTAGACGCTCGCTCTTGGCTGCATTCGATTCAGCTCGTGGCAGCCAGTCTAAAAAACACTATCTTGGACTTCTCTGCATGTTTCCCAGGCGAGCAATTGGCAGCATGTTCAGAACCATGTTTCTGTGAATAACTCCTGAACCGTAAGTCCTAGACGCTCGCTCTTGGCTGCATTCGATTCAGCTCGTGGCAGCCAGTCTAAAAAACACTATCTTGGACTTCTCTGCATGTTCCTAAGGCAAATGTTTCTAAAGCTAATTCTTGAACCGTAAGTCCTAGACGCTCGATCTTGGCGGCATTCGTCTCAGCGCCTGGCAATTAGTATAGGAGCACTGTGTTTGACTTCTCTGGATGTTTCCCAGGCGAGTTATTGACAAGTAAATCCTAGACGCTCGATCTTGGTTATTTTCGCTTTCGCGGCTGGCAGTAAAAGAACCATGTTTCTGTGAATAACTCCTGAACCGTAAGTCCTAGACGCTCGCTCTTGGCTGCATTCGATTCAGCTCGTGGCAGCCAGTCTAAAAAACACTATCTTGGACTTCTCTGCATGTTTCCCAGGCGAGAAATTGGCAGCATGTTCAGAACCATGTTTCTGTGAATAACTCCTGAACCGTAAGTCCTAGACGCTCGCTCTTGGCTGCATTCGATTCAGCTCGTGGCAGCCAGTCTAAAAAACACTATCTTGGACTTCTCTGCATGTTCCTAAGGCAAATGTTTCTAAAGCTAATTCTTGAACCGTAAGTCCTAGACGCTCGATCTTGGCGGCATTCGTCTCAGCGCCTGGCAATTAGTATAGGAGCACTGTGTTTGACTTCTCTGGATGTTTCCCAGGCGAGTTATTGACAAGTAAATCCTAGACGCTCGATCTTGGTTATTTTCGCTTTCGCGGCTGGCAGTAAAAGAACCATGTTTCTGTGAATAACTCCTGAACCGTAAGTCCTAGACGCTCGCTCTTGGCTGCATTCGATTCAGCTCGTGGCAGCCAGTCTAAAAAACACTATCTTGGACTTCTCTGCATGTTTCCCAGACGAGAAATTGGCAGCATGTTCAGAACCATGTTTCTGTGAATAACTCCTGAACCGTAAGTCCTAGACGCTCGATCTTGGCGGCATTCGTCTCAGCGCCTGGCAATTAGTATAGGAGCACTGTGTTTGACTTCTCTGGATGTTTCCCAGGCGAGTTATTGACAAGTAAATCCTAGACGCTCGATCTTGGTTATTTTCGCTTTCGCGGCTGGCAGTAAAAGAACCATGTTTCTGTGAATAACTCCTGAACCGTAAGTCCTAGACGCTCGCTCTTGGCTGCATTCGATTCAGCTCGTGGCAGCCAGTCTAAAAAACACTATCTTGGACTTCTCTGCATGTTTCCCAGGCGAGCAATTGGCAGCATGTTCAGAACCATGTTTCTGTGAATAACTCCTGAACCGTAAGTCCTAGACGCTCGCTCTTGGCTGCATTCGATTCAGCTCGTGGCAGCCAGTCTAAAAAACACTATCTTGGACTTCTCTGCATGTTTCCCAGGCGAGCAATTGGCAGCATGTTCAGAACCATGTTTCTGTGAATAACTCCTGAACCGTAAGTCCTAGACGCTCGCTCTTGGCTGCATTCGATTCAGCTCGTGGCAGCCAGTCTAAAAAACACTATGTTGGACTTCTCTGCATGTTTCCCAGACGAGAAATTGGCAGCATGTTCAGAACCATGTTTCTGTGAATAACTCCTGAACCGTAAGCCCTAGACGCTCGATCTTGGCGGCATTCGTCTCAGCGCCTGGCAATTAGTATAGGAGCACTGTGTTTGACTTCTCTGGATGTTTCCCAGGCGAGTTATTGACAAGTAAATCCTAGACGCTCGATCTTGGTTATTTTCGCTTTCGCGGCTGGCAGTAAAAGAACCATGTTTCTGTGAATAACTCCTGAACCGTAAGTCCTAGACGCTCGCTCTTGGCTGCATTCGATTCAGCTCGTGGCAGCCAGTCTAAAAAACACTATCTTGGACTTCTCTGCATGTTTCCCAGGCGAGCAATTGGCAGCATGTTCAGAACCATGTTTCTGTGAATAACTCCTGAACCGTAAGTCCTAGACGCTCGCTCTTGGCTGCATTCGATTCAGCTCGTGGCAGCCAGTCTAAAAAACACTATCTTGGACTTCTCTGCATGTTCCTAAGGCAAATGTTTCTAAAGCTAATTCTTGAACCGTAAGTCCTAGACGCTCGATCTTGGCGGCATTCGTCTCAGCGCCTGGCAATTAGTATAGGAGCACTGTGTTTGACTTCTCTGGATGTTTCCCAGGCGAGTTATTGACAAGTAAATCCTAGACGCTCGATCTTGGTTATTTTCGCTTTCGCGGCTGGCAGTAAAAGAACCATGTTTCTGTGAATAACTCCTGAACCGTAAGTCCTAGACGCTCGCTCTTGGCTGCATTCGATTCAGCTCGTGGCAGCCAGTCTAAAAAACACTATCTTGGACTTCTCTGCATGTTTCCCAGGCGAGCAATTGGCAGCATGTTCAGAACCATGTTTCTGTGAATAACTCCTGAACCGTAAGTCCTAGACGCTCGCTCTTGGCTGCATTCGATTCAGCTCGTGGCAGCCAGTCTAAAAAACACTATCTTGGACTTCTCTGCATGTTCCTAAGGCAAATGTTTCTAAAGCTAATTCTTGAACCGTAAGTCCTAGACGCTCGATCTTGGCGGCATTCGTCTCAGCGCCTGGCAATTAGTATAGGAGCACTGTGTTTGACTTCTCTGGATGTTTCCCAGGCGAGTTATTGACAAGTAAATCCTAGACGCTCGATCTTGGTTATTTTCGCTTTCGCGGCTGGCAGTAAAAGAACCATGTTTCTGTGAATAACTCCTGAACCGTAAGTCCTAGACGCTCGCTCTTGGCTGCATTCGATTCAGCTCGTGGCAGCCAGTCTAAAAAACACTATCTTGGACTTCTCTGCATGTTTCCCAGGCGAGAAATTGGCAGCATGTTCAGAACCATGTTTCTGTGAATAACTCCTGAACCGTAAGTCCTAGACGCTCGCTCTTGGCTGCATTCGATTCAGCTCGTGGCAGCCAGTCTAAAAAACACTATCTTGGACTTCTCTGCATGTTCCTAAGGCAAATGTTTCTAAAGCTAATTCTTGAACCGTAAGTCCTAGACGCTCGATCTTGGCGGCATTCGTCTCAGCGCCTGGCAATTAGTATAGGAGCACTGTGTTTGACTTCTCTGGATGTTTCCCAGGCGAGTTATTGACAAGTAAATCCTAGACGCTCGATCTTGGTTATTTTCGCTTTCGCGGCTGGCAGTAAAAGAACCATGTTTCTGTGAATAACTCCTGAACCGTAAGTCCTAGACGCTCGCTCTTGGCTGCATTCGATTCAGCTCGTGGCAGCCAGTCTAAAAAACACTATCTTGGACTTCTCTGCATGTTTCCCAGACGAGAAATTGGCAGCATGTTCAGAACCATGTTTCTGTGAATAACTCCTGAACCGTAAGTCCTAGACGCTCGATCTTGGCGGCATTCGTCTCAGCGCCTGGCAATTAGTATAGGAGCACTGTGTTTGACTTCTCTGGATGTTTCCCAGGCGAGTTATTGACAAGTAAATCCTAGACGCTCGATCTTGGTTATTTTCGCTTTCGCGGCTGGCAGTAAAAGAACCATGTTTCTGTGAATAACTCCTGAACCGTAAGTCCTAGACGCTCGCTCTTGGCTGCATTCGATTCAGCTCGTGGCAGCCAGTCTAAAAAACACTATCTTGGACTTCTCTGCATGTTTCCCAGGCGAGCAATTGGCAGCATGTTCAGAACCATGTTTCTGTGAATAACTCCTGAACCGTAAGTCCTAGACGCTCGCTCTTGGCTGCATTCGATTCAGCTCGTGGCAGCCAGTCTAAAAAACACTATCTTGGACTTCTCTGCATGTTTCCCAGGCGAGCAATTGGCAGCATGTTCAGAACCATGTTTCTGTGAATAACTCCTGAACCGTAAGTCCTAGACGCTCGCTCTTGGCTGCATTCGATTCAGCTCGTGGCAGCCAGTCTAAAAAACACTATCTTGGACTTCTCTGCATGTTTCCCAGGCGAGAAATTGGCAGCATGTTCAGAACCATGTTTCTGTGAATAACTCCTGAACCGTAAGTCCTAGACGCTCGCTCTTGGCTGCATTCGATTCAGCTCGTGGCAGCCAGTCTAAAAAACACTATGTTGGACTTCTCTGCATGTTTCCCAGGCGAGAAATTGGCAGCATGTTCAGAACCATGTTTCTGTGAATAACTCCTGAACCGTAAGTCCTAGACGCTCGCTCTTGGCTGCATTCGATTCAGCTCGTGGCAGCCAGTCTAAAAAACACTATCTCGGACTTCTCTGCATGTTTCCCAGGCGAGCAATTGGCAGCATGTTCAGAACCATGTTTCTGTGAATAACTCCTGAACCGTAAGTCCTAGACGCTCGCTCTTGGCTGCATTCGATTCAGCTCGTGGCAGCCAGTCTAAAAAACACTATCTTGGACTTCTCTGCATGTTTCCCAGGCGAGAAATTGGCAGCATGTTCAGAACCATGTTTCTGTGAATAACTCCTGAACCGTAAGTCCTAGACGCTCGATCTTGGCGGCATTCGTCTCAGCGCCTGGCAATTAGTATAGGAGCACTGTGTTTGACTTCTCTGGATGTTTCCCAGGCGAGTTATTGACAAGTAAATCCTAGACGCTCGATCTTGGTTATTTTCGCTTTCGCGGCTGGCAGTAAAAGAACCATGTTTCTGTGAATAACTCCTGAACCGTAAGTCCTAGACGCTCGCTCTTGGCTGCATTCGATTCAGCTCGTGGCAGCCAGTCTAAAAAACACTATCTTGGACTTCTCTGCATGTTTCCCAGGCGAGAAATTGGCAGCATGTTCAGAACCATGTTTCTGTGAATAACTCCTGAACCGTAAGTCCTAGACGCTCGATCTTGGCGGCATTCGTCTCAGCGCCTGGCAATTAGTATAGGAGCACTGTGTTTGACTTCTCTGGATGTTTCCCAGGCGAGTTATTGACAAGTAAATCCTAGACGCTCGATCTTGGTTATTTTCGCTTTCGCGGCTGGCAGTAAAAGAACCATGTTTCTGTGAATAACTCCTGAACCGTAAGTCCTAGACGCTCGCTCTTGGCTGCATTCGATTCAGCTCGTGGCAGCCAGTCTAAAAAACACTATCTTGGACTTCTCTGCATGTTTCCCAGACGAGAAATTGGCAGCATGTTCAGAACCATGTTTCTGTGAATAACTCCTGAACCGTAAGTCCTAGACGCTCGATCTTGGCGGCATTCGTCTCAGCGCCTGGCAATTAGTATAGGAGCACTGTGTTTGACTTCTCTGGATGTTTCCCAGGCGAGTTATTGACAAGTAAATCCTAGACGCTCGATCTTGGTTATTTTCGCTTTCGCGGCTGGCAGTAAAAGAACCATGTTTCTGTGAATAACTCCTGAACCGTAAGTCCTAGACGCTCGCTCTTGGCTGCATTCGATTCAGCTCGTGGCAGCCAGTCTAAAAAACACTATCTTGGACTTCTCTGCATGTTTCCCAGGCGAGCAATTGGCAGCATGTTCAGAACCATGTTTCTGTGAATAACTCCTGAACCGTAAGTCCTAGACGCTCGCTCTTGGCTGCATTCGATTCAGCTCGTGGCAGCCAGTCTAAAAAACACTATCTTGGACTTCTCTGCATGTTTCCCAGGCGAGCAATTGGCAGCATGTTCAGAACCATGTTTCTGTGAATAACTCCTGAACCGTAAGTCCTAGACGCTCGCTCTTGGCTGCATTCGATTCAGCTCGTGGCAGCCAGTCTAAAAAACACTATCTTGGACTTCTCTGCATGTTTCCCAGGCGAGAAATTGGCAGCATGTTCAGAACCATGTTTCTGTGAATAACTCCTGAACCGTAAGTCCTAGACGCTCGCTCTTGGCTGCATTCGATTCAGCTCGTGGCAGCCAGTCTAAAAAACACTATCTTGGACTTCTCTGCATGTTTCCCAGGCGAGAAATTGGCAGCATGTTCAGAACCATGTTTCTGTGAATAACTCCTGAACCGTAAGTCCTAGACGCTCGCTCTTGGCTGCATTCGATTCAGCTCGTGGCAGCCAGTCTAAAAAACACTATCTCGGACTTCTCTGCATGTTTCCCAGGCGAGCAATTGGCAGCATGTTCAGAACCATGTTTCTGTGAATAACTCCTGAACCGTAAGTCCTAGACGCTCGCTCTTGGCTGCATTCGATTCAGCTCGTGGCAGCCAGTCTAAAAAACACTATCTTGGACTTCTCTGCATGTTTCCCAGGCGAGAAATTGGCAGCATGTTCAGAACCATGTTTCTGTGAATAACTCCTGAACCGTAAGTCCTAGACGCTCGATCTTGGCGGCATTCGTCTCAGCGCCTGGCAATTAGTATAGGAGCACTGTGTTTGACTTCTCTGGATGTTTCCCAGGCGAGTTATTGACAAGTAAATCCTAGACGCTCGATCTTGGTTATTTTCGCTTTCGCGGCTGGCAGTAAAAGAACCATGTTTCTGTGAATAACTCCTGAACCGTAAGTCCTAGACGCTCGCTCTTGGCTGCATTCGATTCAGCTCGTGGCAGCCAGTCTAAAAAACACTATCTTGGACTTCTCTGCATGTTTCCCAGGCGAGAAATTGGCAGCATGTTCAGAACCATGTTTCTGTGAATAACTCCTGAACCGTAAGTCCTAGACGCTCGATCTTGGCGGCATTCGTCTCAGCGCCTGGCAATTAGTATAGGAGCACTGTGTTTGACTTCTCTGGATGTTTCCCAGGCGAGTTATTGACAAGTAAATCCTAGACGCTCGATCTTGGTTATTTTCGCTTTCGCGGCTGGCAGTAAAAGAACCATGTTTCTGTGAATAACTCCTGAACCGTAAGTCCTAGACGCTCGCTCTTGGCTGCATTCGATTCAGCTCGTGGCAGCCAGTCTAAAAAACACTATCTTGGACTTCTCTGCATGTTTCCCAGGCGAGCAATTGGCAGCATGTTCAGAACCATGTTTCTGTGAATAACTCCTGAACCGTAAGTCCTAGACGCTCGCTCTTGGCTGCATTCGATTCAGCTCGTGGCAGCCAGTCTAAAAAACACTATCTTGGACTTCTCTGCATGTTTCCCAGGCGAGAAATTGGCAGCATGTTCAGAACCATGTTTCTGTGAATAACTCCTGAACCGTAAGTCCTAGACGCTCGCTCTTGGCTGCATTCGATTCAGCTCGTGGCAGCCAGTCTAAAAAACACTATCTCGGACTTCTCTGCATGTTTCCCAGGCGAGCAATTGGCAGCATGTTCAGAACCATGTTTCTGTGAATAACTCCTGAACCGTAAGTCCTAGACGCTCGCTCTTGGCTGCATTCGATTCAGCTCGTGGCAGCCAGTCTAAAAAACACTATCTTGGACTTCTCTGCATGTTTCCCAGGCGAGAAATTGGCAGCATGTTCAGAACCATGTTTCTGTGAATAACTCCTGAACCGTAAGTCCTAGACGCTCGATCTTGGCGGCATTCGTCTCAGCGCCTGGCAATTAGTATAGGAGCACTGTGTTTGACTTCTCTGGATGTTTCCCAGGCGAGTTATTGACAAGTAAATCCTAGACGCTCGATCTTGGTTATTTTCGCTTTCGCGGCTGGCAGTAAAAGAACCATGTTTCTGTGAATAACTCCTGAACCGTAAGTCCTAGACGCTCGCTCTTGGCTGCATTCGATTCAGCTCGTGGCAGCCAGTCTAAAAAACACTATCTTGGACTTCTCTGCATGTTTCCCAGGCGAGCAATTGGCAGCATGTTCAGAACCATGTTTCTGTGAATAACTCCTGAACCGTAAGTCCTAGACGCTCGCTCTTGGCTGCATTCGATTCAGCTCGTGGCAGCCAGTCTAAAAAACACTATCTTGGACTTCTCTGCATGTTCCTAAGGCAAATGTTTCTAAAGCTAATTCTTGAACCGTAAGTCCTAGACGCTCGATCTTGGCGGCATTCGTCTCAGCGCCTGGCAATTAGTATAGGAGCACTGTGTTTGACTTCTCTGGATGTTTCCCAGGCGAGTTATTGACAAGTAAATCCTAGACGCTCGATCTTGGTTATTTTCGCTTTCGCGGCTGGCAGTAAAAGAACCATGTTTCTGTGAATAACTCCTGAACCGTAAGTCCTAGACGCTCGCTCTTGGCTGCATTCGATTCAGCTCGTGGCAGCCAGTCTAAAAAACACTATCTTGGACTTCTCTGCATGTTTCCCAGGCGAGCAATTGGCAGCATGTTCAGAACCATGTTTCTGTGAATAACTCCTGAACCGTAAGTCCTAGACGCTCGCTCTTGGCTGCATTCGATTCAGCTCGTGGCAGCCAGTCTAAAAAACACTATCTTGGACTTCTCTGCATGTTCCTAAGGCAAATGTTTCTAAAGCTAATTCTTGAACCGTAAGTCCTAGACGCTCGATCTTGGCGGCATTCGTCTCAGCGCCTGGCAATTAGTATAGGAGCACTGTGTTTGACTTCTCTGGATGTTTCCCAGGCGAGTTATTGACAAGTAAATCCTAGACGCTCGATCTTGGTTATTTTCGCTTTCGCGGCTGGCAGTAAAAGAACCATGTTTCTGTGAATAACTCCTGAACCGTAAGTCCTAGACGCTCGCTCTTGGCTGCATTCGATTCAGCTCGTGGCAGCCAGTCTAAAAAACACTATCTTGGACTTCTCTGCATGTTTCCCAGGCGAGAAATTGGCAGCATGTTCAGAACCATGTTTCTGTGAATAACTCCTGAACCGTAAGTCCTAGACGCTCGCTCTTGGCTGCATTCGATTCAGCTCGTGGCAGCCAGTCTAAAAAACACTATCTTGGACTTCTCTGCATGTTCCTAAGGCAAATGTTTCTAAAGCTAATTCTTGAACCGTAAGTCCTAGACGCTCGATCTTGGCGGCATTCGTCTCAGCGCCTGGCAATTAGTATAGGAGCACTGTGTTTGACTTCTCTGGATGTTTCCCAGGCGAGTTATTGACAAGTAAATCCTAGACGCTCGATCTTGGTTATTTTCGCTTTCGCGGCTGGCAGTAAAAGAACCATGTTTCTGTGAATAACTCCTGAACCGTAAGTCCTAGACGCTCGCTCTTGGCTGCATTCGATTCAGCTCGTGGCAGCCAGTCTAAAAAACACTATCTTGGACTTCTCTGCATGTTTCCCAGGCGAGCAATTGGCAGCATGTTCAGAACCATGTTTCTGTGAATAACTCCTGAACCGTAAGTCCTAGACGCTCGCTCTTGGCTGCATTCGATTCAGCTCGTGGCAGCCAGTCTAAAAAACACTATCTTGGACTTCTCTGCATGTTTCCCAGGCGAGAAATTGGCAGCATGTTCAGAACCATGTTTCTGTGAATAACTCCTGAACCGTAAGTCCTAGACGCTCGCTCTTGGCTGCATTCGATTCAGCTCGTGGCAGCCAGTCTAAAAAACACTATCTCGGACTTCTCTGCATGTTTCCCAGGCGAGCAATTGGCAGCATGTTCAGAACCATGTTTCTGTGAATAACTCCTGAACCGTAAGTCCTAGACGCTCGCTCTTGGCTGCATTCGATTCAGCTCGTGGCAGCCAGTCTAAAAAACACTATCTTGGACTTCTCTGCATGTTTCCCAGGCGAGAAATTGGCAGCATGTTCAGAACCATGTTTCTGTGAATAACTCCTGAACCGTAAGTCCTAGACGCTCGATCTTGGCGGCATTCGTCTCAGCGCCTGGCAATTAGTATAGGAGCACTGTGTTTGACTTCTCTGGATGTTTCCCAGGCGAGTTATTGACAAGTAAATCCTAGACGCTCGATCTTGGTTATTTTCGCTTTCGCGGCTGGCAGTAAAAGAACCATGTTTCTGTGAATAACTCCTGAACCGTAAGTCCTAGACGCTCGCTCTTGGCTGCATTCGATTCAGCTCGTGGCAGCCAGTCTAAAAAACACTATCTTGGACTTCTCTGCATGTTTCCCAGGCGAGCAATTGGCAGCATGTTCAGAACCATGTTTCTGTGAATAACTCCTGAACCGTAAGTCCTAGACGCTCGCTCTTGGCTGCATTCGATTCAGCTCGTGGCAGCCAGTCTAAAAAACACTATCTTGGACTTCTCTGCATGTTCCTAAGGCAAATGTTTCTAAAGCTAATTCTTGAACCGTAAGTCCTAGACGCTCGATCTTGGCGGCATTCGTCTCAGCGCCTGGCAATTAGTATAGGAGCACTGTGTTTGACTTCTCTGGATGTTTCCCAGGCGAGTTATTGACAAGTAAATCCTAGACGCTCGATCTTGGTTATTTTCGCTTTCGCGGCTGGCAGTAAAAGAACCATGTTTCTGTGAATAACTCCTGAACCGTAAGTCCTAGACGCTCGCTCTTGGCTGCATTCGATTCAGCTCGTGGCAGCCAGTCTAAAAAACACTATCTTGGACTTCTCTGCATGTTTCCCAGGCGAGCAATTGGCAGCATGTTCAGAACCATGTTTCTGTGAATAACTCCTGAACCGTAAGTCCTAGACGCTCGCTCTTGGCTGCATTCGATTCAGCTCGTGGCAGCCAGTCTAAAAAACACTATCTTGGACTTCTCTGCATGTTCCTAAGGCAAATGTTTCTAAAGCTAATTCTTGAACCGTAAGTCCTAGACGCTCGATCTTGGCGGCATTCGTCTCAGCGCCTGGCAATTAGTATAGGAGCACTGTGTTTGACTTCTCTGGATGTTTCCCAGGCGAGTTATTGACAAGTAAATCCTAGACGCTCGATCTTGGTTATTTTCGCTTTCGCGGCTGGCAGTAAAAGAACCATGTTTCTGTGAATAACTCCTGAACCGTAAGTCCTAGACGCTCGCTCTTGGCTGCATTCGATTCAGCTCGTGGCAGCCAGTCTAAAAAACACTATCTTGGACTTCTCTGCATGTTTCCCAGGCGAGAAATTGGCAGCATGTTCAGAACCATGTTTCTGTGAATAACTCCTGAACCGTAAGTCCTAGACGCTCGCTCTTGGCTGCATTCGATTCAGCTCGTGGCAGCCAGTCTAAAAAACACTATCTTGGACTTCTCTGCATGTTCCTAAGGCAAATGTTTCTAAAGCTAATTCTTGAACCGTAAGTCCTAGACGCTCGATCTTGGCGGCATTCGTCTCAGCGCCTGGCAATTAGTATAGGAGCACTGTGTTTGACTTCTCTGGATGTTTCCCAGGCGAGTTATTGACAAGTAAATCCTAGACGCTCGATCTTGGTTATTTTCGCTTTCGCGGCTGGCAGTAAAAGAACCATGTTTCTGTGAATAACTCCTGAACCGTAAGTCCTAGACGCTCGCTCTTGGCTGCATTCGATTCAGCTCGTGGCAGCCAGTCTAAAAAACACTATCTTGGACTTCTCTGCATGTTTCCCAGACGAGAAATTGGCAGCATGTTCAGAACCATGTTTCTGTGAATAACTCCTGAACCGTAAGTCCTAGACGCTCGATCTTGGCGGCATTCGTCTCAGCGCCTGGCAATTAGTATAGGAGCACTGTGTTTGACTTCTCTGGATGTTTCCCAGGCGAGTTATTGACAAGTAAATCCTAGACGCTCGATCTTGGTTATTTTCGCTTTCGCGGCTGGCAGTAAAAGAACCATGTTTCTGTGAATAACTCCTGAACCGTAAGTCCTAGACGCTCGCTCTTGGCTGCATTCGATTCAGCTCGTGTCAGCCAGTCTAAAAAACACTATCTTGGACTTCTCTGCATGTTTCCCAGGCGAGCAATTGGCAGCATGTTCAGAACCATGTTTCTGTGAATAACTCCTGAACCGTAAGTCCTAGACGCTCGCTCTTGGCTGCATTCGATTCAGCTCGTGGCAGCCAGTCTAAAAAACACTATCTTGGACTTCTCTGCATGTTTCCCAGGCGAGCAATTGGCAGCATGTTCAGAACCATGTTTCTGTGAATAACTCCTGAACCGTAAGTCCTAGACGCTCGCTCTTGGCTGCATTCGATTCAGCTCGTGGCAGCCAGTCTAAAAAACACTATCTTGGACTTCTCTGCATGTTTCCCAGGCGAGAAATTGGCAGCATGTTCAGAACCATGTTTCTGTGAATAACTCCTGAACCGTAAGTCCTAGACGCTCGCTCTTGGCTGCATTCGATTCAGCTCGTGGCAGCCAGTCTAAAAAACACTATCTTGGACTTCTCTGCATGTTTCCCAGGCGAGAAATTGGCAGCATGTTCAGAACCATGTTTCTGTGAATAACTCCTGAACCGTAAGTCCTAGACGCTCGCTCTTGGCTGCATTCGATTCAGCTCGTGGCAGCCAGTCTAAAAAACACTATCTCGGACTTCTCTGCATGTTTCCCAGGCGAGCAATTGGCAGCATGTTCAGAACCATGTTTCTGTGAATAACTCCTGAACCGTAAGTCCTAGACGCTCGCTCTTGGCTGCATTCGATTCAGCTCGTGGCAGCCAGTCTAAAAAACACTATCTTGGACTTCTCTGCATGTTTCCCAGGCGAGAAATTGGCAGCATGTTCAGAACCATGTTTCTGTGAATAACTCCTGAACCGTAAGTCCTAGACGCTCGATCTTGGCGGCATTCGTCTCAGCGCCTGGCAATTAGTATAGGAGCACTGTGTTTGACTTCTCTGGATGTTTCCCAGGCGAGTTATTGACAAGTAAATCCTAGACGCTCGATCTTGGTTATTTTCGCTTTCGCGGCTGGCAGTAAAAGAACCATGTTTCTGTGAATAACTCCTGAACCGTAAGTCCTAGACGCTCGCTCTTGGCTGCATTCGATTCAGCTCGTGGCAGCCAGTCTAAAAAACACTATCTTGGACTTCTCTGCATGTTTCCCAGGCGAGAAATTGGCAGCATGTTCAGAACCATGTTTCTGTGAATAACTCCTGAACCGTAAGTCCTAGACGCTCGATCTTGGCGGCATTCGTCTCAGCGCCTGGCAATTAGTATAGGAGCACTGTGTTTGACTTCTCTGGATGTTTCCCAGGCGAGTTATTGACAAGTAAATCCTAGACGCTCGATCTTGGTTATTTTCGCTTTCGCGGCTGGCAGTAAAAGAACCATGTTTCTGTGAATAACTCCTGAACCGTAAGTCCTAGACGCTCGCTCTTGGCTGCATTCGATTCAGCACGTGGCAGCCAGTCTAAAAAACACTATCTTGGACTTCTCTGCATGTTTCCCAGGCGAGCAATTGGCAGCATGTTCAGAACCATGTTTCTGTGAATAACTCCTGAACCGTAAGTCCTAGACGCTCGCTCTTGGCTGCATTCGATTCAGCTCGTGGCAGCCAGTCTAAAAAACACTATCTTGGACTTCTCTGCATGTTTCCCAGGCGAGAAATTGGCAGCATGTTCAGAACCATGTTTCTGTGAATAACTCCTGAACCGTAAGTCCTAGACGCTCGCTCTTGGCTGCATTCGATTCAGCTCGTGGCAGCCAGTCTAAAAAACACTATCTTGGACTTCTCTGCATGTTTCCCAGGCGAGCAATTGGCAGCATGTTCAGAACCATGTTTCTGTGAATAACTCCTGAACCGTAAGTCCTAGACGCTCGCTCTTGGCTGCATTCGATTCAGCTCGTGGCAGCCAGTCTAAAAAACACTATCTTGGACTTCTCTGCATGTTTCCCAGGCGAGCAATTGGCAGCATGTTCAGAACCATGTTTCTGTGAATAACTCCTGAACCGTAAGTCCTAGACGCTCGCTCTTGGCTGCATTCGATTCAGCTCGTGGCAGCCAGTCTAAAAAACACTATCTTGGACTTCTCTGCATGTTTCCCAGGCGAGAAATTGGCAGCATGTTCAGAACCATGTTTCTGTGAATAACTCCTGAACCGTAAGTCCTAGACGCTCGATCTTGGCGGCATTCGTCTCAGCGCCTGGCAATTAGTATAGGAGCACTGTGTTTGACTTCTCTGGATGTTTCCCAGGCGAGTTATTGACAAGTAAATCCTAGACGCTCGATCTTGGTTATTTTCGCTTTCGCGGCTGGCAGTAAAAGAACCATGTTTCTGTGAATAACTCCTGAACCGTAAGTCCTAGACGCTCGCTCTTGGCTGCATTCGATTCAGCTCGTGGCAGCCAGTCTAAAAAACACTATCTTGGACTTCTCTGCATGTTTCCCAGACGAGAAATTGCTGGCAGTAAAAGAACCATGTTTCTGTGAATAACTCCTGAACCGTAAGTCCTAGACGCTCGCTCTTGGCTGCATTCGATTCAGCACGTGGCAGCCAGTCTAAAAAACACTATCTTGGACTTCTCTGCATGTTTCCCAGGCGAGCAATTGGCAGCATGTTCAGAACCATGTTTCTGTGAATAACTCCTGAACCGTAAGTCCTAGACGCTCGCTCTTGGCTGCATTCGATTCAGCTCGTGGCAGCCAGTCTAAAAAACACTATCTTGGACTTCTCTGCATGTTTCCCAGGCGAGAAATTGGCAGCATGTTCAGAACCATGTTTCTGTGAATAACTCCTGAACCGTAAGTCCTAGACGCTCGCTCTTGGCTGCATTCGATTCAGCTCGTGGCAGCCAGTCTAAAAAACACTATCTTGGACTTCTCTGCATGTTTCCCAGGCGAGCAATTGGCAGCATGTTCAGAACCATGTTTCTGTGAATAACTCCTGAACCGTAAGTCCTAGACGCTCGCTCTTGGCTGCATTCGATTCAGCTCGTGGCAGCCAGTCTAAAAAACACTATCTTGGACTTCTCTGCATGTTTCCCAGGCGAGCAATTGGCAGCATGTTCAGAACCATGTTTCTGTGAATAACTCCTGAACCGTAAGTCCTAGACGCTCGCTCTTGGCTGCATTCGATTCAGCTCGTGGCAGCCAGTCTAAAAAACACTATCTTGGACTTCTCTGCATGTTTCCCAGGCGAGAAATTGGCAGCATGTTCAGAACCATGTTTCTGTGAATAACTCCTGAACCGTAAGTCCTAGACGCTCGATCTTGGCGGCATTCGTCTCAGCGCCTGGCAATTAGTATAGGAGCACTGTGTTTGACTTCTCTGGATGTTTCCCAGGCGAGTTATTGACAAGTAAATCCTAGACGCTCGATCTTGGTTATTTTCGCTTTCGCGGCTGGCAGTAAAAGAACCATGTTTCTGTGAATAACTCCTGAACCGTAAGTCCTAGACGCTCGCTCTTGGCTGCATTCGATTCAGCTCGTGGCAGCCAGTCTAAAAAACACTATCTTGGACTTCTCTGCATGTTTCCCAGACGAGAAATTGGCAGCATGTTCAGAACCATGTTTCTGTGAATAACTCCTGAACCGTAAGTCCTAGACGCTCGCTCTTCGCTGCATTCGATTCAGCTCGTGGCAGCCAGTCTAAAAAACACTATCTTGGACTTCTCTGCATGTTTCCCAGGCGAGCAATTGGCAGCATGTTCAGAACCATGTTTCTGTGAATAACTCCTGAACCGTAAGTCCTAGACGCTCGCTCTTGGCTGCATTCGATTCAGCTCGTGGCAGCCAGTCTAAAAAACACTATCTTGGACTTCTCTGCATGTTTCCCAGGCGAGAAATTGGCAGCATGTTCAGAACCATGTTTCTGTGAATAACTCCTGAACCGTAAGTCCTAGACGCTCGCTCTTGGCTGCATTCGATTCAGCTCGTGGCAGCCAGTCTAAAAAACACTATCTCGGCTTCTCTGCATGTTTCCCAGGCGAGCAATTGGCAGCATGTTCAGAACCATGTTTCTGTGAATAACTCCTGAACCGTAAGTCCTAGACGCTCGCTCTTGGCTGCATTCGATTCAGCTCGTGGCAGCCAGTCTAAAAAACACTATCTTGGACTTCTCTGCATGTTTCCCAGGCGAGAAATTGGCAGCATGTTCAGAACCATGTTTCTGTGAATAACTCCTGAACCGTAAGTCCTAGACGCTCGCTCTTGGCTGCATTCGATTCAGCTCGTGGCAGCCAGTCTAAAAAACACTATCTTGGACTTCTCTGCATGTTTCCCAGGCGAGAAATTGGCAGCATGTTCAGAACCATGTTTCTGTGAATAACTCCTGAACCGTAAGTCCTAGACGCTCGCTCTTGGCTGCATTCGATTCAGCTCGTGGCAGCCAGTCTAAAAAACACTATCTCGGCTTCTCTGCATGTTTCCCAGGCGAGCAATTGGCAGCATGTTCAGAACCATGTTTCTGTGAATAACTCCTGAACCGTAAGTCCTAGACGCTCGCTCTTGGCTGCATTCGATTCAGCTCGTGGCAGCCAGTCTAAAAAACACTATCTTGGACTTCTCTGCATGTTTCCCAGGCGAGAAATTGGCAGCATGTTCAGAACCATGTTTCTGTGAATAACTCCTGAACCGTAAGTCCTAGACGCTCGATCTTGGCGGCATTCGTCTCAGCGCCTGGCAATTAGTATAGGAGCACTGTGTTTGACTTCTCTGGATGTTTCCCAGGCGAGTTATTGACAAGTAAATCCTAGACGCTCGATCTTGGTTATTTTCGCTTTCGCGGCTGGCAGTAAAAGAACCATGTTTCTGTGAATAACTCCTGAACCGTAAGTCCTAGACGCTCGCTCTTGGCTGCATTCGATTCAGCTCGTGGCAGCCAGTCTAAAAAACACTATCTTGGACTTCTCTGCATGTTTCCCAGGCGAGAAATTGGCAGCATGTTCAGAACCATGTTTCTGTGAATAACTCCTGAACCGTAAGTCCTAGACGCTCGATCTTGGCGGCATTCGTCTCAGCGCCTGGCAATTAGTATAGGAGCACTGTGTTTGACTTCTCTGGATGTTTCCCAGGCGAGTTATTGACAAGTAAATCCTAGACGCTCGATATTGGTTATTTTCGCTTTCGCGGCTGGCAGTAAAAGAACCATGTTTCTGTGAATAACTCCTGAACCGTAAGTCCTAGACGCTCGCTCTTGGCTGCATTCGATTCAGCTCGTGGCAGCCAGTCTAAAAAACACTATCTTGGACTTCTCTGCATGTTTCCCAGGCGAGCAATTGGCAGCATGTTCAGAACCATGTTTCTGTGAATAACTCCTGAACCGTAAGTCCTAGACGCTCGCTCTTGGCTGCATTCGATTCAGCTCGTGGCAGCCAGTCTAAAAAACACTATCTTGGACTTCTCTGCATGTTTCCCAGGCGAGAAATTGGCAGCATGTTCAGAACCATGTTTCTGTGAATAACTCCTGAACCGTAAGTCCTAGACGCTCGCTCTTGGCTGCATTCGATTCAGCTCGTGGCAGCCAGTCTAAAAAACACTATCTCGGACTTCTCTGCATGTTTCCCAGGCGAGCAATTGGCAGCATGTTCAGAACCATGTTTCTGTGAATAACTCCTGAACCGTAAGTCCTAGACGCTCGCTCTTGGCTGCATTCGATTCAGCTCGTGGCAGCCAGTCTAAAAAACACTATCTTGGACTTCTCTGCATGTTCCTAAGGCAAATGTTTCTAAAGCTAATTCTTGAACCGTAAGTCCTAGACGCTCGATCTTGGCGGCATTCGTCTCAGCGCCTGGCAATTAGTATAGGAGCACTGTGTTTGACTTCTCTGGATGTTTCCCAGGCGAGTTATTGACAAGTAAATCCTAGACGCTCGATCTTGGTTATTTTCGCTTTCGCGGCTGGCAGTAAAAGAACCATGTTTCTGTGAATAACTCCTGAACCGTAAGTCCTAGACGCTCGCTCTTGGCTGCATTCGATTCAGCTCGTGGCAGCCAGTCTAAAAAACACTATCTTGGACTTCTCTGCATGTTCCTAAGGCAAATGTTTCTAAAGCTAATTCTTGAACCGTAAGTCCTAGACGCTCGATCTTGGCGGCATTCGTCTCAGCGCCTGGCAATTAGTATAGGAGCACTGTGTTTGACTTCTCTGGATGTTTCCCAGGCGAGTTATTGACAAGTAAATCCTAGACGCTCGATCTTGGTTATTTTCGCTTTCGCGGCTGGCAGTAAAAGAACCATGTTTCTGTGAATAACTCCTGAACCGTAAGTCCTAGACGCTCGCTCTTGGCTGCATTCGATTCAGCTCGTGGCAGCCAGTCTAAAAAACACTATCTTGGACTTCTCTGCATGTTTCCCAGGCGAGAAATTGGCAGCATGTTCAGAACCATGTTTCTGTGAATAACTCCTGAACCGTAAGTCCTAGACGCTCGCTCTTGGCTGCATTCGATTCAGCTCGTGGCAGCCAGTCTAAAAAACACTATCTTGGACTTCTCTGCATGTTTCCCAGGCGAGCAATTGGCAGCATGTTCAGAACCATGTTTCTGTGAATAACTCCTGAACCGTAAGTCCTAGACGCTCGCTCTTGGCTGCATTCGATTCAGCTCGTGGCAGCCAGTCTAAAAAACACTATCTTGGACTTCTCTGCATGTTTCCCAGGCGAGAAATTGGCAGCATGTTCAGAACCATGTTTCTGTGAATAACTCCTGAACCGTAAGTCCTAGACGCTCGCTCTTGGCTGCATTCGATTCAGCTCGTGGCAGCCAGTCTAAAAAACACTATCTTGGACTTCTCTGCATGTTTCCCAGGCGAGCAATTGGCAGCATGTTCAGAACCATGTTTCTGTGAATAACTCCTGAACCGTAAGTCCTAGACGCTCGCTCTTGGCTGCATTCGATTCAGCTCGTGGCAGCCAGTCTAAAAAACACTATCTTGGACTTCTCTGCATGTTTCCCAGGCGAGAAATTGGCAGCATGTTCAGAACCATGTTTCTGTGAATAACTCCTGAACCGTAAGTCCTAGACGCTCGATCTTGGCGGCATTCGTCTCAGCGCCTGGCAATTAGTATAGGAGCACTGTGTTTGACTTCTCTGGATGTTTCCCAGGCGAGTTATTGACAAGTAAATCCTAGACGCTCGATCTTGGTTATTTTCGCTTTCGCGGCTGGCAGTAAAAGAACCATGTTTCTGTGAATAACTCCTGAACCGTAAGTCCTAGACGCTCGCTCTTGGCTGCATTCGATTCAGCTCGTGGCAGCCAGTCTAAAAAACACTATCTTGGACTTCTCTGCATGTTTCCCAGACGAGAAATTGGCAGCATGTTCAGAACCATGTTTCTGTGAATAACTCCTGAACCGTAAGTCCTAGACGCTCGATCTTGGCGGCATTCGTCTCAGCGCCTGGCAATTAGTATAGGAGCACTGTGTTTGACTTCTCTGGATGTTTCCCAGGCGAGTTATTGACAAGTAAATCCTAGACGCTCGATCTTGGTTATTTTCGCTTTCGCGGCTGGCAGTAAAAGAACCATGTTTCTGTGAATAACTCCTGAACCGTAAG
This sequence comes from Rhinoderma darwinii, assembly GCF_050947455.1. Lineage (NCBI taxonomy): Eukaryota > Metazoa > Chordata > Amphibia > Anura > Rhinodermatidae > Rhinoderma > Rhinoderma darwinii. Next base: position 28,733 of record NW_027463738.1, on the reverse strand, counting down.
TCCTAGACGCTCGCTCTTGGCTGCATTCGATTCAGCTCGTGGCAGCCAGTCTAAAAAACACTATCTTGGACTTCTCTGCATGTTTCCCAGGCGAGCAATTGGCAGCATGTTCAGAACCATGTTTCTGTGAATAACTCCTGAACCGTAAGTCCTAGACGCTCGCTCTTGGCTGCATTCGATTCAGCTCGTGGCAGCCAGTCTAAAAAACACCATCTTGGACTTCTCTGCATGTTTCCCAGGCGAGCAATTGGCAGCATGTTCAGAACCATGTTTCTGTGAATAACTCCTGAACCGTAAGTCCTAGACGCTCGCTCTTCGCTGCATTCGATTCAGCTCGTGGCAGCCAGTCTAAAAAACACTATCTTGGACTTCTCTGCATGTTTCCCAGGCGAGCAATTGGCAGCATGTTCAGAACCATGTTTCTGTGAATAACTCCTGAACCGTAAGTCCTAGACGCTCGCTCTTGGCTGCATTCGATTCAGCTCGTGGCAGCCAGTCTAAAAAACACTATCTTGGACTTCTCTGCATGTTTCCCAGGCGAGAAATTGGCAGCATGTTCAGAACCATGTTTCTGTGAATAACTCCTGAACCGTAAGTCCTAGACGCTCGCTCTTGGCTGCATTCGATTCAGCTCGTGGCAGCCAGTCTAAAAAACACTATCTCGGACTTCTCTGCATGTTTCCCAGGCGAGCAATTGGCAGCATGTTCAGAACCATGTTTCTGTGAATAACTCCTGAACCGTAAGTCCTAGACGCTCGCTCTTGGCTGCATTCGATTCAGCTCGTGGCAGCCAGTCTAAAAAACACTATCTTGGACTTCTCTGCATGTTTCCCAGGCGAGAAATTGGCAGCATGTTCAGAACCATGTTTCTGTGAATAACTCCTGAACCGTAAGTCCTAGACGCTCGATCTTGGCGGCATTCGTCTCAGCGCCTGGCAATTAGTATAGGAGCACTGTGTTTGACTTCTCTGGATGTTTCCCAGGCGAGTTATTGACAAGTAAATCCTAGACGCTCGATATTGGTTATTTTCGCTTTCGCGGCTGGCAGTAAAAGAACCATGTTTCTGTGAATAACTCCTGAACCGTAAGTCCTAGACGCTCGCTCTTGGCTGCATTCGATTCAGCTCGTGGCAGCCAGTCTAAAAAACACTATCTTGGACTTCTCTGCAATGTTTCCCAGGCGAGCAATTGGCAGCATGTTCAGAACCATGTTTCTGTGAATAACTCCTGAACCGTAAGTCCTAGACGCTCGCTCTTTGGCTGCATTCGATTCAGCTCGTGGCAGCCAGTCTAAAAAACACTATCTTGGACTTCTCTGCATGTTTCCCAGGCGAGAAATTGGCAGCATGTTCAGAACCATGTTTCTGTGAATAACTCCTGAACCGTAAGTCCTAGACGCTCGCTCTTGGCTGCATTCGATTCAGCTCGTGGCAGCCAGTCTAAAAAACACTATCTTGGACTTCTCTGCATGTTTCCCAGGCGAGCAATTGGCAGCATGTTCAGAACCATGTTTCTGTGAATAACTCCTGAACCGTAAGTCCTAGACGCTCGCTCTTGGCTGCATTCGATTCAGCTCGTGGCAGCCAGTCTAAAAAACACTATCTTGGACTTCTCTGCATGTTTCCCAGGCGAGAAATTGGCAGCATGTTCAGAACCATGTTTCTGTGAATAACTCCTGAACCGTAAGTCCTAGACGCTCGCTCTTGGCTGCATTCGATTCAGCTCGTGGCAGCCAGTCTAAAAAACACTATCTTGGACTTCTCTGCATGTTTCCCAGGCGAGAAATTGGCAGCATGTTCAGAACCATGTTTCTGTGAATAACTCCTGAACCGTAAGTCCTAGACGCTCGCTCTTGGCTGCATTCGATTCAGCTCGTGGCAGCCAGTCTAAAAAACACTATCTTGGACTTCTCTGCATGTTTCCCAGGCGAGAAATTGGCAGCATGTTCAGAACCATGTTTCTGTGAATAACTCCTGAACCGTAAGTCCTAGACGCTCGCTCTTGGCTGCATTCGATTCAGCTCGTGGCAGCCAGTCTAAAAAACACTATCTCGGACTTCTCTGCATGTTTCCCAGGCGAGCAATTGGCAGCATGTTCAGAACCATGTTTCTGTGAATAACTCCTGAACCGTAAGTCCTAGACGCTCGCTCTTGGCTGCATTCGATTCAGCTCGTGGCAGCCAGTCTAAAAAACACTATCTTGGACTTCTCTGCATGTTTCCCAGGCGAGAAATTGGCAGCATGTTCAGAACCATGTTTCTGTGAATAACTCCTGAACCGTAAGTCCTAGACGCTCGATCTTGGCGGCATTCGTCTCAGCGCCTGGCAATTAGTATAGGAGCACTGTGTTTGACTTCTCTGGATGTTTCCCAGGCGAGTTATTGACAAGTAAATCCTAGACGCTCGATCTTGGTTATTTTCGCTTTCGCGGCTGGCAGTAAAAGAACCATGTTTCTGTGAATAACTCCTGAACCGTAAGTCCTAGACGCTCGCTCTTGGCTGCATTCGATTCAGCTCGTGGCAGCCAGTCTAAAAAACACTATCTTGGACTTCTCTGCATGTTTCCCAGGCGAGAAATTGGCAGCATGTTCAGAACCATGTTTCTGTGAATAACTCCTGAACCGTAAGTCCTAGACGCTCGCTCTTGGCTGCATTCGATTCAGCTCGTGGCAGCCAGTCTAAAAAACACTATCTCGGACTTCTCTGCATGTTTCCCAGGCGAGCAATTGGCAGCATGTTCAGAACCATGTTTCTGTGAATAACTCCTGAACCGTAAGTCCTAGACGCTCGCTCTTGGCTGCATTCGATTCAGCTCGTGGCAGCCAGTCTAAAAAACACTATCTTGGACTTCTCTGCATGTTTCCCAGGCGAGAAATTGGCAGCATGTTCAGAACCATGTTTCTGTGAATAACTCCTGAACCGTAAGTCCTAGACGCTCGATCTTGGCGGCATTCGTCTCAGCGCCTGGCAATTAGTATAGGAGCACTGTGTTTGACTTCTCTGGATGTTTCCCAGGCGAGTTATTGACAAGTAAATCCTAGACGCTCGATCTTGGTTATTTTCGCTTTCGCGGCTGGCAGTAAAAGAACCATGTTTCTGTGAATAACTCCTGAACCGTAAGTCCTAGACGCTCGCTCTTGGCTGCATTCGATTCAGCTCGTGGCAGCCAGTCTAAAAAACACTATCTTGGACTTCTCTGCATGTTTCCCAGGCGAGAAATTGGCAGCATGTTCAGAACCATGTTTCTGTGAATAACTCCTGAACCGTAAGTCCTAGACGCTCGATCTTGGCGGCATTCGTCTCAGCGCCTGGCAATTAGTATAGGAGCACTGTGTTTGACTTCTCTGGATGTTTCCCAGGCGAGTTATTGACAAGTAAATCCTAGACGCTCGATCTTGGTTATTTTCGCTTTCGCGGCTGGCAGTAAAAGAACCATGTTTCTGTGAATAACTCCTGAACCGTAAGTCCTAGACGCTCGCTCTTGGCTGCATTCGATTCAGCTCGTGGCAGCCAGTCTAAAAAACACTATCTTGGACTTCTCTGCATGTTTCCCAGGCGAGCAATTGGCAGCATGTTCAGAACCATGTTTCTGTGAATAACTCCTGAACCGTAAGTCCTAGACGCTCGCTCTTGGCTGCATTCGATTCAGCTCGTGGCAGCCAGTCTAAAAAACACTATCTTGGACTTCTCTGCATGTTTCCCAGGCGAGAAATTGGCAGCATGTTCAGAACCATGTTTCTGTGAATAACTCCTGAACCGTAAGTCCTAGACGCTCGCTCTTGGCTGCATTCGATTCAGCTCGTGGCAGCCAGTCTAAAAAACACTATCTCGGACTTCTCTGCATGTTTCCCAGGCGAGCAATTGGCAGCATGTTCAGAACCATGTTTCTGTGAATAACTCCTGAACCGTAAGTCCTAGACGCTCGCTCTTGGCTGCATTCGATTCAGCTCGTGGCAGCCAGTCTAAAAAAACACTATCTTGGACTTCTCTGCATGTTTCCCAGGCGAGAAATTGGCAGCATGTTCAGAACCATGTTTCTGTGAATAACTCCTGAACCGTAAGTCCTAGACGCTCGATCTTGGCGGCATTCGTCTCAGCGCCTGGCAATTAGTATAGGAGCACTGTGTTTGACTTCTCTGGATGTTTCCCAGGCGAGTTATTGACAAGTAAATCCTAGACGCTCGATCTTGGTTATTTTCGCTTTCGCGGCTGGCAGTAAAAGAACCATGTTTCTGTGAATAACTCCTGAACCGTAAGTCCTAGACGCTCGCTCTTGGCTGCATTCGATTCAGCTCGTGGCAGCCAGTCTAAAAAACACTATCTTGGACTTCTCTGCATGTTTCCCAGGCGAGCAATTGGCAGCATGTTCAGAACCATGTTTCTGTGAATAACTCCTGAACCGTAAGTCCTAGACGCTCGCTCTTGGCTGCATTCGATTCAGCTCGTGGCAGCCAGTCTAAAAAACACTATCTTGGACTTCTCTGCATGTTCCTAAGGCAAATGTTTCTAAAGCTAATTCTTGAACCGTAAGTCCTAGACGCTCGATCTTGGCGGCATTCGTCTCAGCGCCTGGCAATTAGTATAGGAGCACTGTGTTTGACTTCTCTGGATGTTTCCCAGGCGAGTTATTGACAAGTAAATCCTAGACGCTCGATCTTGGTTATTTTCGCTTTCGCGGCTGGCAGTAAAAGAACCATGTTTCTGTGAATAACTCCTGAACCGTAAGTCCTAGACGCTCGCTCTTGGCTGCATTCGATTCAGCTCGTGGCAGCCAGTCTAAAAAACACTATCTTGGACTTCTCTGCATGTTTCCCAGGCGAGCAATTGGCAGCATGTTCAGAACCATGTTTCTGTGAATAACTCCTGAACCGTAAGTCCTAGACGCTCGCTCTTGGCTGCATTCGATTCAGCTCGTGGCAGCCAGTCTAAAAAACACTATCTTGGACTTCTCTGCATGTTCCTAAGGCAAATGTTTCTAAAGCTAATTCTTGAACCGTAAGTCCTAGACGCTCGATCTTGGCGGCATTCGTCTCAGCGCCTGGCAATTAGTATAGGAGCACTGTGTTTGACTTCTCTGGATGTTTCCCAGGCGAGTTATTGACAAGTAAATCCTAGACGCTCGATCTTGGTTATTTTCGCTTTCGCGGCTGGCAGTAAAAGAACCATGTTTCTGTGAATAACTCCTGAACCGTAAGTCCTAGACGCTCGCTCTTGGCTGCATTCGATTCAGCTCGTGGCAGCCAGTCTAAAAAACACTATCTTGGACTTCTCTGCATGTTTCCCAGGCGAGAAATTGGCAGCATGTTCAGAACCATGTTTCTGTGAATAACTCCTGAACCGTAAGTCCTAGACGCTCGCTCTTGGCTGCATTCGATTCAGCTCGTGGCAGCCAGTCTAAAAAACACTATCTTGGACTTCTCTGCATGTTCCTAAGGCAAATGTTTCTAAAGCTAATTCTTGAACCGTAAGTCCTAGACGCTCGATCTTGGCGGCATTCGTCTCAGCGCCTGGCAATTAGTATAGGAGCACTGTGTTTGACTTCTCTGGATGTTTCCCAGGCGAGTTATTGACAAGTAAATCCTAGACGCTCGATCTTGGTTATTTTCGCTTTCGCGGCTGGCAGTAAAAGAACCATGTTTCTGTGAATAACTCCTGAACCGTAAGTCCTAGACGCTCGCTCTTGGCTGCATTCGATTCAGCTCGTGGCAGCCAGTCTAAAAAACACTATCTTGGACTTCTCTGCATGTTTCCCAGACGAGAAATTGGCAGCATGTTCAGAACCATGTTTCTGTGAATAACTCCTGAACCGTAAGTCCTAGACGCTCGATCTTGGCGGCATTCGTCTCAGCGCCTGGCAATTAGTATAGGAGCACTGTGTTTGACTTCTCTGGATGTTTCCCAGGCGAGTTATTGACAAGTAAATCCTAGACGCTCGATCTTGGTTATTTTCGCTTTCGCGGCTGGCAGTAAAAGAACCATGTTTCTGTGAATAACTCCTGAACCGTAAGTTCTAGACGCTCGCTCTTGGCTGCATTCGATTCAGCTCGTGGCAGCCAGTCTAAAAAACACTATCTTGGACTTCTCTGCATGTTTCCCAGGCGAGCAATTGGCAGCATGTTCAGAACCATGTTTCTGTGAATAACTCCTGAACCGTAAGTCCTAGACGCTCGCTCTTGGCTGCATTCGATTCAGCTCGTGGCAGCCAGTCTAAAAAACACTATCTTGGACTTCTCTGCATGTTTCCCAGGCGAGCAATTGGCAGCATGTTCAGAACCATGTTTCTGTGAATAACTCCTGAACCGTAAGTCCTAGACGCTCGCTCTTGGCTGCATTCGATTCAGCTCGTGGCAGCCAGTCTAAAAAACACTATCTTGGACTTCTCTGCATGTTTCCCAGGCGAGAAATTGGCAGCATGTTCAGAACCATGTTTCTGTGAATAACTCCTGAACCGTAAGTCCTAGACGCTCGCTCTTGGCTGCATTCGATTCAGCTCGTGGCAGCCAGTCTAAAAAACACTATCTTGGACTTCTCTGCATGTTTCCCAGGCGAGAAATTGGCAGCATGTTCAGAACCATGTTTCTGTGAATAACTCCTGAACCGTAAGTCCTAGACGCTCGCTCTTGGCTGCATTCGATTCAGCTCGTGGCAGCCAGTCTAAAAAACACTATCTCGGACTTCTCTGCATGTTTCCCAGGCGAGCAATTGGCAGCATGTTCAGAACCATGTTTCTGTGAATAACTCCTGAACCGTAAGTCCTAGACGCTCGCTCTTGGCTGCATTCGATTCAGCTCGTGGCAGCCAGTCTAAAAAACACTATCTTGGACTTCTCTGCATGTTTCCCAGGCGAGAAATTGGCAGCATGTTCAGAACCATGTTTCTGTGAATAACTCCTGAACCGTAAGTCCTAGACGCTCGATCTTGGCGGCATTCGTCTCAGCGCCTGGCAATTAGTATAGGAGCACTGTGTTTGACTTCTCTGGATGTTTCCCAGGCGAGTTATTGACAAGTAAATCCTAGACGCTCGATCTTGGTTATTTTCGCTTTCGCGGCTGGCAGTAAAAGAACCATGTTTCTGTGAATAACTCCTGAACCGTAAGTCCTAGACGCTCGCTCTTGGCTGCATTCGATTCAGCTCGTGGCAGCCAGTCTAAAAAACACTATCTTGGACTTCTCTGCATGTTTCCCAGGCGAGAAATTGGCAGCATGTTCAGAACCATGTTTCTGTGAATAACTCCTGAACCGTAAGTCCTAGACGCTCGATCTTGGCGGCATTCGTCTCAGCGCCTGGCAATTAGTATAGGAGCACTGTGTTTGACTTCTCTGGATGTTTCCCAGGCGAGTTATTGACAAGTAAATCCTAGACGCTCGATCTTGGTTATTTTCGCTTTCGCGGCTGGCAGTAAAAGAACCATGTTTCTGTGAATAACTCCTGAACCGTAAGTCCTAGACGCTCGCTCTTGGCTGCATTCGATTCAGCACGTGGCAGCCAGTCTAAAAAACACTATCTTGGACTTCTCTGCATGTTTCCCAGGCGAGCAATTGGCAGCATGTTCAGAACCATGTTTCTGTGAATAACTCCTGAACCGTAAGTCCTAGACGCTCGCTCTTGGCTGCATTCGATTCAGCTCGTGGCAGCCAGTCTAAAAAACACTATCTTGGACTTCTCTGCATGTTTCCCAGGCGAGAAATTGGCAGCATGTTCAGAACCATGTTTCTGTGAATAACTCCTGAACCGTAAGTCCTAGACGCTCGCTCTTGGCTGCATTCGATTCAGCTCGTGGCAGCCAGTCTAAAAAACACTATCTTGGACTTCTCTGCATGTTTCCCAGGCGAGCAATTGGCAGCATGTTCAGAACCATGTTTCTGTGAATAACTCCTGAACCGTAAGTCCTAGACGCTCGCTCTTGGCTGCATTCGATTCAGCTCGTGGCAGCCAGTCTAAAAAACACTATCTTGGACTTCTCTGCATGTTTCCCAGGCGAGCAATTGGCAGCATGTTCAGAACCATGTTTCTGTGAATAACTCCTGAACCGTAAGTCCTAGACGCTCGCTCTTGGCTGCATTCGATTCAGCTCGTGGCAGCCAGTCTAAAAAACACTATCTTGGACTTCTCTGCATGTTTCCCAGGCGAGAAATTGGCAGCATGTTCAGAACCATGTTTCTGTGAATAACTCCTGAACCGTAAGTCCTAGACGCTCGATCTTGGCGGCATTCGTCTCAGCGCCTGGCAATTAGTATAGGAGCACTGTGTTTGACTTCTCTGGATGTTTCCCAGGCGAGTTATTGACAAGTAAATCCTAGACGCTCGATCTTGGTTATTTTCGCTTTCGCGGCTGGCAGTAAAAGAACCATGTTTCTGTGAATAACTCCTGAACCGTAAGTCCTAGACGCTCGCTCTTGGCTGCATTCGATTCAGCTCGTGGCAGCCAGTCTAAAAAACACTATCTTGGACTTCTCTGCATGTTTCCCAGGCGAGCAATTGGCAGCATGTTCAGAACCATGTTTCTGTGAATAACTCCTGAACCGTAAGTCCTAGACGCTCGCTCTTCGCTGCATTCGATTCAGCTCGTGGCAGCCAGTCTAAAAAACACTATCTTGGACTTCTCTGCATGTTTCCCAGGCGAGCAATTGGCAGCATGTTCAGAACCATGTTTCTGTGAATAACTCCTGAACCGTAAGTCCTAGACGCTCGCTCTTGGCTGCATTCGATTCAGCTCGTGGCAGCCAGTCTAAAAAACACTATCTTGGACTTCTCTGCATGTTTCCCAGGCGAGAAATTGGCAGCATGTTCAGAACCATGTTTCTGTGAATAACTCCTGAACCGTAAGTCCTAGACGCTCGCTCTTGGCTGCATTCGATTCAGCTCGTGGCAGCCAGTCTAAAAAACACTATCTCGGCTTCTCTGCATGTTTCCCAGGCGAGCAATTGGCAGCATGTTCAGAACCATGTTTCTGTGAATAACTCCTGAACCGTAAGTCCTAGACGCTCGCTCTTGGCTGCATTCGATTCAGCTCGTGGCAGCCAGTCTAAAAAACACTATCTTGGACTTCTCTGCATGTTTCCCAGGCGAGAAATTGGCAGCATGTTCAGAACCATGTTTCTGTGAATAACTCCTGAACCGTAAGTCCTAGACGCTCGCTCTTGGCTGCATTCGATTCAGCTCGTGGCAGCCAGTCTAAAAAACACTATCTTGGACTTCTCTGCATGTTTCCCAGGCGAGAAATTGGCAGCATGTTCAGAACCATGTTTCTGTGAATAACTCCTGAACCGTAAGTCCTAGACGCTCGCTCTTGGCTGCATTCGATTCAGCTCGTGGCAGCCAGTCTAAAAAACACTATCTCGGCTTCTCTGCATGTTTCCCAGGCGAGCAATTGGCAGCATGTTCAGAACCATGTTTCTGTGAATAACTCCTGAACCGTAAGTCCTAGACGCTCGCTCTTGGCTGCATTCGATTCAGCTCGTGGCAGCCAGTCTAAAAAACACTATCTTGGACTTCTCTGCATGTTTCCCAGGCGAGAAATTGGCAGCATGTTCAGAACCATGTTTCTGTGAATAACTCCTGAACCGTAAGTCCTAGACGCTCGATCTTGGCGGCATTCGTCTCAGCGCCTGGCAATTAGTATAGGAGCACTGTGTTTGACTTCTCTGGATGTTTCCCAGGCGAGTTATTGACAAGTAAATCCTAGACGCTCGATCTTGGTTATTTTCGCTTTCGCGGCTGGCAGTAAAAGAACCATGTTTCTGTGAATAACTCCTGAACCGTAAGTCCTAGACGCTCGCTCTTGGCTGCATTCGATTCAGCTCGTGGCAGCCAGTCTAAAAAACACTATCTTGGACTTCTCTGCATGTTTCCCAGGCGAGAAATTGGCAGCATGTTCAGAACCATGTTTCTGTGAATAACTCCTGAACCGTAAGTCCTAGACGCTCGATCTTGGCGGCATTCGTCTCAGCGCCTGGCAATTAGTATAGGAGCACTGTGTTTGACTTCTCTGGATGTTTCCCAGGCGAGTTATTGACAAGTAAATCCTAGACGCTCGATATTGGTTATTTTCGCTTTCGCGGCTGGCAGTAAAAGAACCATGTTTCTGTGAATAACTCCTGAACCGTAAGTCCTAGACGCTCGCTCTTGGCTGCATTCGATTCAGCTCGTGGCAGCCAGTCTAAAAAACACTATCTTGGACTTCTCTGCATGTTTCCCAGGCGAGCAATTGGCAGCATGTTCAGAACCATGTTTCTGTGAATAACTCCTGAACCGTAAGTCCTAGACGCTCGCTCTTGGCTGCATTCGATTCAGCTCGTGGCAGCCAGTCTAAAAAACACTATCTTGGACTTCTCTGCATGTTTCCCAGGCGAGAAATTGGCAGCATGTTCAGAACCATGTTTCTGTGAATAACTCCTGAACCGTAAGTCCTAGACGCTCGCTCTTGGCTGCATTCGATTCAGCTCGTGGCAGCCAGTCTAAAAAACACTATCTCGGACTTCTCTGCATGTTTCCCAGGCGAGCAATTGGCAGCATGTTCAGAACCATGTTTCTGTGAATAACTCCTGAACCGTAAGTCCTAGACGCTCGCTCTTGGCTGCATTCGATTCAGCTCGTGGCAGCCAGTCTAAAAAACACTATCTTGGACTTCTCTGCATGTTCCTAAGGCAAATGTTTCTAAAGCTAATTCTTGAACCGTAAGTCCTAGACGCTCGATCTTGGCGGCATTCGTCTCAGCGCCTGGCAATTAGTATAGGAGCACTGTGTTTGACTTCTCTGGATGTTTCCCAGGCGAGTTATTGACAAGTAAATCCTAGACGCTCGATCTTGGTTATTTTCGCTTTCGCGGCTGGCAGTAAAAGAACCATGTTTCTGTGAATAACTCCTGAACCGTAAGTCCTAGACGCTCGCTCTTGGCTGCATTCGATTCAGCTCGTGGCAGCCAGTCTAAAAAACACTATCTTGGACTTCTCTGCATGTTCCTAAGGCAAATGTTTCTAAAGCTAATTCTTGAACCGTAAGTCCTAGACGCTCGATCTTGGCGGCATTCGTCTCAGCGCCTGGCAATTAGTATAGGAGCACTGTGTTTGACTTCTCTGGATGTTTCCCAGGCGAGTTATTGACAAGTAAATCCTAGACGCTCGATCTTGGTTATTTTCGCTTTCGCGGCTGGCAGTAAAAGAACCATGTTTCTGTGAATAACTCCTGAACCGTAAGTCCTAGACGCTCGCTCTTGGCTGCATTCGATTCAGCTCGTGGCAGCCAGTCTAAAAAACACTATCTTGGACTTCTCTGCATGTTTCCCAGGCGAGAAATTGGCAGCATGTTCAGAACCATGTTTCTGTGAATAACTCCTGAACCGTAAGTCCTAGACGCTCGCTCTTGGCTGCATTCGATTCAGCTCGTGGCAGCCAGTCTAAAAAACACTATCTTGGACTTCTCTGCATGTTTCCCAGGCGAGCAATTGGCAGCATGTTCAGAACCATGTTTCTGTGAATAACTCCTGAACCGTAAGTCCTAGACGCTCGCTCTTGGCTGCATTCGATTCAGCTCGTGGCAGCCAGTCTAAAAAACACTATCTTGGACTTCTCTGCATGTTTCCCAGGCGAGAAATTGGCAGCATGTTCAGAACCATGTTTCTGTGAATAACTCCTGAACCGTAAGTCCTAGACGCTCGCTCTTGGCTGCATTCGATTCAGCTCGTGGCAGCCAGTCTAAAAAACACTATCTTGGACTTCTCTGCATGTTTCCCAGGCGAGCAATTGGCAGCATGTTCAGAACCATGTTTCTGTGAATAACTCCTGAACCGTAAGTCCTAGACGCTCGCTCTTGGCTGCATTCGATTCAGCTCGTGGCAGCCAGTCTAAAAAACACTATCTTGGACTTCTCTGCATGTTTCCCAGGCGAGAAATTGGCAGCATGTTCAGAACCATGTTTCTGTGAATAACTCCTGAACCGTAAGTCCTAGACGCTCGATCTTGGCGGCATTCGTCTCAGCGCCTGGCAATTAGTATAGGAGCACTGTGTTTGACTTCTCTGGATGTTTCCCAGGCGAGTTATTGACAAGTAAATCCTAGACGCTCGATCTTGGTTATTTTCGCTTTCGCGGCTGGCAGTAAAAGAACCATGTTTCTGTGAATAACTCCTGAACCGTAAGTCCTAGACGCTCGCTCTTGGCTGCATTCGATTCAGCTCGTGGCAGCCAGTCTAAAAAACACTATCTTGGACTTCTCTGCATGTTTCCCAGACGAGAAATTGGCAGCATGTTCAGAACCATGTTTCTGTGAATAACTCCTGAACCGTAAGTCCTAGACGCTCGATCTTGGCGGCATTCGTCTCAGCGCCTGGCAATTAGTATAGGAGCACTGTGTTTGACTTCTCTGGATGTTTCCCAGGCGAGTTATTGACAAGTAAATCCTAGACGCTCGATCTTGGTTATTTTCGCTTTCGCGGCTGGCAGTAAAAGAACCATGTTTCTGTGAATAACTCCTGAACCGTAAGTCCTAGACGCTCGCTCTTGGCTGCATTCGATTCAGCTCGTGGCAGCCAGTCTAAAAAACACTATCTTGGACTTCTCTGCATGTTTCCCAGGCGAGCAATTGGCAGCATGTTCAGAACCATGTTTCTGTGAATAACTCCTGAACCGTAAGTCCTAGACGCTCGCTCTTGGCTGCATTCGATTCAGCTCGTGGCAGCCAGTCTAAAAAACACCATCTTGGACTTCTCTGCATGTTTCCCAGGCGAGCAATTGGCAGCATGTTCAGAACCATGTTTCTGTGAATAACTCCTGAACCGTAAGTCCTAGACGCTCGCTCTTCGCTGCATTCGATTCAGCTCGTGGCAGCCAGTCTAAAAAACACTATCTTGGACTTCTCTGCATGTTTCCCAGGCGAGCAATTGGCAGCATGTTCAGAACCATGTTTCTGTGAATAACTCCTGAACCGTAAGTCCTAGACGCTCGCTCTTGGCTGCATTCGATTCAGCTCGTGGCAGCCAGTCTAAAAAACACTATCTTGGACTTCTCTGCATGTTTCCCAGGCGAGAAATTGGCAGCATGTTCAGAACCATGTTTCTGTGAATAACTCCTGAACCGTAAGTCCTAGACGCTCGCTCTTGGCTGCATTCGATTCAGCTCGTGGCAGCCAGTCTAAAAAACACTATCTCGGACTTCTCTGCATGTTTCCCAGGCGAGCAATTGGCAGCATGTTCAGAACCATGTTTCTGTGAATAACTCCTGAACCGTAAGTCCTAGACGCTCGCTCTTGGCTGCATTCGATTCAGCTCGTGGCAGCCAGTCTAAAAAACACTATCTTGGACTTCTCTGCATGTTTCCCAGGCGAGAAATTGGCAGCATGTTCAGAACCATGTTTCTGTGAATAACTCCTGAACCGTAAGTCCTAGACGCTCGATCTTGGCGGCATTCGTCTCAGCGCCTGGCAATTAGTATAGGAGCACTGTGTTTGACTTCTCTGGATGTTTCCCAGGCGAGTTATTGACAAGTAAATCCTAGACGCTCGATATTGGTTATTTTCGCTTTCGCGGCTGGCAGTAAAAGAACCATGTTTCTGTGAATAACTCCTGAACCGTAAGTCCTAGACGCTCGCTCTTGGCTGCATTCGATTCAGCTCGTGGCAGCCAGTCTAAAAAACACTATCTTGGACTTCTCTGCATGTTTCCCAGGCGAGCAATTGGCAGCATGTTCAGAACCATGTTTCTGTGAATAACTCCTGAACCGTAAGTCCTAGACGCTCGCTCTTGGCTGCATTCGATTCAGCTCGTGGCAGCCAGTCTAAAAAACACTATCTTGGACTTCTCTGCATGTTTCCCAGGCGAGAAATTGGCAGCATGTTCAGAACCATGTTTCTGTGAATAACTCCTGAACCGTAAGTCCTAGACGCTCGCTCTTGGCTGCATTCGATTCAGCTCGTGGCAGCCAGTCTAAAAAACACTATCTCGGACTTCTCTGCATGTTTCCCAGGCGAGCAATTGGCAGCATGTTCAGAACCATGTTTCTGTGAATAACTCCTGAACCGTAAGTCCTAGACGCTCGCTCTTGGCTGCATTCGATTCAGCTCGTGGCAGCCAGTCTAAAAAACACTATCTCGGACTTCTCTGCATGTTTCCCAGGCGAGCAATTGGCAGCATGTTCAGAACCATGTTTCTGTGAATAACTCCTGAACCGTAAGTCCTAGACGCTCGCTCTTGGCTGCATTCGATTCAGCTCGTGGCAGCCAGTCTAAAAAACACTATCTTGGACTTCTCTGCATGTTCCTAAGGCAAATGTTTCTAAAGCTAATTCTTGAACCGTAAGTCCTAGACGCTCGATCTTGGCGGCATTCGTCTCAGCGCCTGGCAATTAGTATAGGAGCACTGTGTTTGACTTCTCTGGATGTTTACCAGGCGAGTTATTGACAAGTAAATCCTAGACGCTCGATCTTGGTTATTTTCGCTTTCGCGGCTGGCAGTAAAAGAACCATGTTTCTGTGAATAACTCATGAACCGTAAGTCCTAGACGCTCGCTCTTGGCTGCATTCGATTCAGCTCGTGGCAGCCAGTCTAAAAAACACTATCTTGGACTTCTCTGCATGTTTCCCAGGCGAGCAATTGGCAGCATGTTCAGAACCATGTTTCTGTGAATAACTCCTGAACCGTAAGTCCTAGACGCTCGCTCTTGGCTGCATTCGATTCAGCTCGTGGCAGCCAGTCTAAAAAACACTATCTTGGACTTCTCTGCATGTTCCTAAGGCAAATGTTTCTAAAGCTAATTCTTGAACCGTAAGTCCTAGACGCTCGATCTTGGCGGCATTCGTCTCAGCGCCTGGCAATTAGTATAGGAGCACTGTGTTTGACTTCTCTGGATGTTTCCCAGGCGAGTTATTGACAAGTAAATCCTAGACGCTCGATCTTGGTTATTTTCGCTTTCGCGGCTGGCAGTAAAAGAACCATGTTTCTGTGAATAACTCCTGAACCGTAAGTCCTAGACGCTCGCTCTTGGCTGCATTCGATTCAGCTCGTGGCAGCCAGTCTAAAAAACACTATCTTGGACTTCTCTGCATGTTTCCCAGGCGAGAAATTGGCAGCATGTTCAGAACCATGTTTCTGTGAATAACTCCTGAACCGTAAGTCCTAGACGCTCGCTCTTGGCTGCATTCGATTCAGCTCGTGGCAGCCAGTCTAAAAAACACTATCTTGGACTTCTCTGCATGTTTCCCAGGCGAGCAATTGGCAGCATGTTCAGAACCATGTTTCTGTGAATAACTCCTGAACCGTAAGTCCTAGACGCTCGCTCTTGGCTGCATTCGATTCAGCTCGTGGCAGCCAGTCTAAAAAACACTATCTTGGACTTCTCTGCATGTTTCCCAGGCGAGAAATTGGCAGCATGTTCAGAACCATGTTTCTGTGAATAACTCCTGAACCGTAAGTCCTAGACGCTCGCTCTTGGCTGCATTCGATTCAGCTCGTGGCAGCCAGTCTAAAAAACACTATCTTGGACTTCTCTGCATGTTTCCCAGGCGAGCAATTGGCAGCATGTTCAGAACCATGTTTCTGTGAATAACTCCTGAACCGTAAGTCCTAGACGCTCGATCTTGGCGGCATTCGTCTCAGCGCCTGGCAATTAGTATAGGAGCACTGTGTTTGACTTCTCTGGATGTTTCCCAGGCGAGTTATTGACAAGTAAATCCTAGACGCTCGATCTTGGTTATTTTCGCTTTCGCGGCTGGCAGTAAAAGAACCATGTTTCTGTGAATAACTCCTGAACCGTAAGTCCTAGACGCTCGCTCTTGGCTGCATTCGATTCAGCTCGTGGCAGCCAGTCTAAAAAACACTATCTTGGACTTCTCTGCATGTTTCCCAGACGAGAAATTGGCAGCATGTTCAGAACCATGTTTCTGTGAATAACTCCTGAACCGTAAGTCCTAGACGCTCGATCTTGGCGGCATTCGTCTCAGCGCCTGGCAATTAGTATAGGAGCACTGTGTTTGACTTCTCTGGATGTTTCCCAGGCGAGTTATTGACAAGTAAATCCTAGACGCTCGATCTTGGTTATTTTCGCTTTCGCGGCTGGCAGTAAAAGAACCATGTTTCTGTGAATAACTCCTGAACCGTAAGTCCTAGACGCTCGCTCTTGGCTGCATTCGATTCAGCTCGTGGCAGCCAGTCTAAAAAACACTATCTTGGACTTCTCTGCATGTTTCCCAGGCGAGCAATTGGCAGCATGTTCAGAACCATGTTTCTGTGAATAACTCCTGAACCGTAAGTCCTAGACGCTCGCTCTTGGCTGCATTCGATTCAGCTCGTGGCAGCCAGTCTAAAAAACACTATCTTGGACTTCTCTGCATGTTTCCCAGGCGAGCAATTGGCAGCATGTTCAGAACCATGTTTCTGTGAATAACTCCTGAACCGTAAGTCCTAGACGCTCGCTCTTGGCTGCATTCGATTCAGCTCGTGGCAGCCAGTCTAAAAAACACTATCTTGGACTTCTCTGCATGTTTCCCAGGCGAGAAATTGGCAGCATGTTCAGAACCATGTTTCTGTGAATAACTCCTGAACCGTAAGTCCTAGACGCTCGCTCTTGGCTGCATTCGATTCAGCTCGTGGCAGCCAGTCTAAAAAACACTATCTTGGACTTCTCTGCATGTTTCCCAGGCGAGAAATTGGCAGCATGTTCAGAACCATGTTTCTGTGAATAACTCCTGAACCGTAAGTCCTAGACGCTCGCTCTTGGCTGCATTCGATTCAGCTCGTGGCAGCCAGTCTAAAAAACACTATCTCGGACTTCTCTGCATGTTTCCCAGGCGAGCAATTGGCAGCATGTTCAGAACCATGTTTCTGTGAATAACTCCTGAACCGTAAGTCCTAGACGCTCGCTCTTGGCTGCATTCGATTCAGCTCGTGGCAGCCAGTCTAAAAAACACTATCTTGGACTTCTCTGCATGTTTCCCAGGCGAGAAATTGGCAGCATGTTCAGAACCATGTTTCTGTGAATAACTCCTGAACCGTAAGTCCTAGACGCTCGATCTTGGCGGCATTCGTCTCAGCGCCTGGCAATTAGTATAGGAGCACTGTGTTTGACTTCTCTGGATGTTTCCCAGGCGAGTTATTGACAAGTAAATCCTAGACGCTCGATCTTGGTTATTTTCGCTTTCGCGGCTGGCAGTAAAAGAACCATGTTTCTGTGAATAACTCCTGAACCGTAAGTCCTAGACGCTCGCTCTTGGCTGCATTCGATTCAGCTCGTGGCAGCCAGTCTAAAAAACACTATCTTGGACTTCTCTGCATGTTTCCCAGGCGAGAAATTGGCAGCATGTTCAGAACCATGTTTCTGTGAATAACTCCTGAACCGTAAGTCCTAGACGCTCGATCTTGGCGGCATTCGTCTCAGCGCCTGGCAATTAGTATAGGAGCACTGTGTTTGACTTCTCTGGATGTTTCCCAGGCGAGTTATTGACAAGTAAATCCTAGACGCTCGATATTGGTTATTTTCGCTTTCGCGGCTGGCAGTAAAAGAACCATGTTTCTGTGAATAACTCCTGAACCGTAAGTCCTAGACGCTCGCTCTTGGCTGCATTCGATTCAGCTCGTGGCAGCCAGTCTAAAAAACACTATCTTGGACTTCTCTGCATGTTTCCCAGGCGAGCAATTGGCAGCATTATTCACAGAAACATGGTTCTTTTACTGCCAGCCGCGAAAGCGAAAATAACCAATATCGAGCGTCTAGGATTTACTTGTCAATAACTCGCCTGGGAAACATCCAGAGAAGTCAAACACAGTGCTCCTATACTAATTGCCAGGCGCTGAGACGAATGCCGCCAAGATCGAGCGTCTAGGACTTACGGTTCAGGAGTTATTCACAGAAACATGGTTCTGAACATGCTGCCAATTTCTCGCCTGGGAAACATGCAGAGAAGTCCAAGATAGTGTTTTTTAGACTGGCTGCCACGAGCTGAATCGAATGCAGCCAAGAGCGAGCGTCTAGGACTTACGGTTCAGGAGTTATTCACAGAAACATGGTTCTTTTACTGCCAGCCGCGAAAGCGAAAATAACCAAGATCGAGCGTCTAGGATTTACTTGTCAATAACTCGCCTGGGAAACATCCAGAGAAGTCAAACACAGTGCTCCTATACTAATTGCCAGGCGCTGAGACGAATGCCGCCAAGATCGAGCGTCTAGGACTTACGGTTCAGGAGTTATTCACAGAAACATGGTTCTGAACATGCTGCCAATTTCTCGCCTGGGAAACATGCAGAGAAGTCCAAGATAGTGTTTTTTAGACTGGCTGCCACGAGCTGAATCGAATGCAGCCAAGAGCGAGCGTCTAGGACTTACGGTTCAGGAGTTATTCACAGAAACATGGTTCTGAACATGCTGCCAATTGCTCGCCTGGGAAACATGCAGAGAAGTCCGAGATAGTGTTTTTTAGACTGGCTGCCACGAGCTGAATCGAATGCAGCCAAGAGCGAGCGTCTAGGACTTACGGTTCAGGAGTTATTCACAGAAACATGGTTCTGAACATGCTGCCAATTTCTCGCCTGGGAAACATGCAGAGAAGTCCAAGATAGTGTTTTTTAGACTGGCTGCCACGAGCTGAATCGAATGCAGCCAAGAGCGAGCGTCTAGGACTTACGGTTCAGGAGTTATTCACAGAAACATGGTTCTGAACATGCTGCCAATTTCTCGCCTGGGAAACATGCAGAGAAGTCCAAGATAGTGTTTTTTAGACTGGCTGCCACGAGCTGAATCGAATGCAGCCAAGAGCGAGCGTCTAGGACTTACGGTTCAGGAGTTATTCACAGAAACATGGTTCTGAACATGCTGCCAATTGCTCGCCTGGGAAACATGCAGAGAAGTCCAAGATAGTGTTTTTTAGACTGGCTGCCACGAGCTGAATCGAATGCAGCCAAGAGCGAGCGTCTAGGACTTACGGTTCAGGAGTTATTCACAGAAACATGGTTCTGAACATGCTGCCAATTTCTCGCCTGGGAAACATGCAGAGAAGTCCAAGATAGTGTTTTTTAGACTGGCTGCCACGAGCTGAATCGAATGCAGCCAAGAGCGAGCGTCTAGGACTTACGGTTCAGGAGTTATTCACAGAAACATGGTTCTTTTACTGCCAGCCGCGAAAGCGAAAATAACCAAGATCGAGCGTCTAGGATTTACTTGTCAATAACTCGCCTGGGAAACATCCAGAGAAGTCAAACACAGTGCTCCTATACTAATTGCCAGGCGCTGAGACGAATGCCGCCAAGATCGAGCGTCTAGGACTTACGGTTCAAGAATTAGCTTTAGAAACATTTGCCTTAGGAACATGCAGAGAAGTCCAAGATAGTGTTTTTTAGACTGGCTGCCACGAGCTGAATCGAATGCAGCCAAGAGCGAGCGTCTAGGACTTACGGTTCAGGAGTTATTCACAGAAACATGGTTCTGAACATGCTGCCAATTGCTCGCCTGGGAAACATGCAGAGAAGTCCAAGATAGTGTTTTTTAGACTGGCTGCCACGAGCTGAATCGAATGCAGCCAAGAGCGAGCGTCTAGGACTTACGGTTCAGGAGTTATTCACAGAAACATGGTTCTTTTACTGCCAGCCGCGAAAGCGAAAATAACCAAGATCGAGCGTCTAGGATTTACTTGTCAATAACTCGCCTGGGAAACATCCAGAGAAGTCAAACACAGTGCTCCTATACTAATTGCCAGGCGCTGAGACGAATGCCGCCAAGATCGAGCGTCTAGGACTTACGGTTCAGGAGTTATTCACAGAAACATGGTTCTGAACATGCTGCCAATTTCTCGCCTGGGAAACATGCAGAGAAGTCCAAGATAGTGTTTTTTAGACTGGCTGCCACGAGCTGAATCGAATGCAGCCAAGAGCGAGCGTCTAGGACTTACGGTTCAGGAGTTATTCACAGAAACATGGTTCTGAACATGCTGCCAATTGCTCGCCTGGGAAACATGCAGAGAAGTCCGAGATAGTGTTTTTTAGACTGGCTGCCACGAGCTGAATCGAATGCAGCCAAGAGCGAGCGTCTAGGACTTACGGTTCAGGAGTTATTCACAGAAACATGGTTCTGAACATGCTGCCAATTTCTCGCCTGGGAAACATGCAGAGAAGTCCAAGATAGTGTTTTTTAGACTGGCTGCCACGAGCTGAATCGAATGCAGCCAAGAGCGAGCGTCTAGGACTTACGGTTCAGGAGTTATTCACAGAAACATGGTTCTGAACATGCTGCCAATTTCTCGCCTGGGAAACATGCAGAGAAGTCCAAGATAGTGTTTTTTAGACTGGCTGCCACGAGCTGAATCGAATGCAGCCAAGAGCGAGCGTCTAGGACTTACGGTTCAGGAGTTATTCACAGAAACATGGTTCTGAACATGCTGCCAATTGCTCGCCTGGGAAACATGCAGAGAAGTCCAAGATAGTGTTTTTTAGACTGGCTGCCACGAGCTGAATCGAATGCAGCCAAGAGCGAGCGTCTAGGACTTACGGTTCAGGAGTTATTCACAGAAACATGGTTCTGAACATGCTGCCAATTGCTCGCCTGGGAAACATGCAGAGAAGTCCAAGATAGTGTTTTTTAGACTGGCTGCCACGAGCTGAATCGAATGCAGCCAAGAGCGAGCGTCTAGGACTTACGGTTCAGGAGTTATTCACAGAAACATGGTTCTTTTACTGCCAGCCGCGAAAGCGAAAATAACCAAGATCGAGCGTCTAGGATTTACTTGTCAATAACTCGCCTGGGAAACATCCAGAGAAGTCAAACACAGTGCTCCTATACTAATTGCCAGGCGCTGAGACGAATGCCGCCAAGATCGAGCGTCTAGGACTTACGGTTCAGGAGTTATTCACAGAAACATGGTTCTGAACATGCTGCCAATTTCTCGTCTGGGAAACATGCAGAGAAGTCCAAGATAGTGTTTTTTAGACTGGCTGCCACGAGCTGAATCGAATGCAGCCAAGAGCGAGCGTCTAGGACTTACGGTTCAGGAGTTATTCACAGAAACATGGTTCTTTTACTGCCAGCCGCGAAAGCGAAAATAACCAAGATCGAGCGTCTAGGATTTACTTGTCAATAACTCGCCTGGGAAACATCCAGAGAAGTCAAACACAGTGCTCCTATACTAATTGCCAGGCGCTGAGACGAATGCCGCCAAGATCGAGCGTCTAGGACTTACGGTTCAAGAATTAGCTTTAGAAACATTTGCCTTAGGAACATGCAGAGAAGTCCAAGATAGTGTTTTTTAGACTGGCTGCCACGAGCTGAATCGAATGCAGCCAAGAGCGAGCGTCTAGGACTTACGGTTCAGGAGTTATTCACAGAAACATGGTTCTGAACATGCTGCCAATTTCTCGCCTGGGAAACATGCAGAGAAGTCCAAGATAGTGTTTTTTAGACTGGCTGCCACGAGCTGAATCGAATGCAGCCAAGAGCGAGCGTCTAGGACTTACGGTTCAGGAGTTATTCACAGAAACATGGTTCTTTTACTGCCAGCCGCGAAAGCGAAAATAACCAAGATCGAGCGTCTAGGATTTACTTGTCAATAACTCGCCTGGGAAACATCCAGAGAAGTCAAACACAGTGCTCCTATACTAATTGCCAGGCGCTGAGACGAATGCCGCCAAGATCGAGCGTCTAGGACTTACGGTTCAAGAATTAGCTTTAGAAACATTTGCCTTAGGAACATGCAGAGAAGTCCAAGATAGTGTTTTTTAGACTGGCTGCCACGAGCTGAATCGAATGCAGCCAAGAGCGAGCGTCTAGGACTTACGGTTCAGGAGTTATTCACAGAAACATGGTTCTGAACATGCTGCCAATTGCTCGCCTGGGAAACATGCAGAGAAGTCCAAGATAGTGTTTTTTAGACTGGCTGCCACGAGCTGAATCGAATGCAGCCAAGAGCGAGCGTCTAGGACTTACGGTTCAGGAGTTATTCACAGAAACATGGTTCTTTTACTGCCAGCCGCGAAAGCGAAAATAACCAAGTTCGAGCGTCTAGGATTTACTTGTCAATAACTCGCCTGGGAAACATCCAGAGAAGTCAAACACAGTGCTCCTATACTAATTGCCAGGCGCTGAGACGAATGCCGCCAAGATCGAGCGTCTAGGACTTACGGTTCAAGAATTAGCTTTAGAAAGATTTGCCTTAGGAACATGCAGAGAAGTCCAAGATAGTGTTTTTTAGACTGGCTGCCACGAGCTGAATCGAATGCAGCCAAGAGCGAGCGTCTAGGACTTACGGTTCAGGAGTTATTCACAGAAACATGGTTCTGAACATGCTGCCAATTGCTCGCCTGGGAAACATGCAGAGAAGTCCAAGATAGTGTTTTTTAGACTGGCTGCCACGAGCTGAATCGAATGCAGCCAAGAGCGAGCGTCTAGGACTTACGGTTCAGGAGTTATTCACAGAAACATGGTTCTTTTACTGCCAGCCGCGAAAGCGAAAATAACCAAGATCGAGCGTCTAGGATTTACTTGTCAATAACTCGCCTGGGAAACATCCAGAGAAGTCAAACACAGTGCTCCTATACTAATTGCCAGGCGCTGAGACGAATGCCGCCAAGATCGAGCGTCTAGGACTTACGGTTCAAGAATTAGCTTTAGAAACATTTGCCTTAGGAACATGCAGAGAAGTCCAAGATAGTGTTTTTTAGACTGGCTGCCACGAGCTGAATCGAATGCAGCCAAGAGCGAGCGTCTAGGACTTACGGTTCAGGAGTTATTCACAGAAACATGGTTCTGAACATGCTGCCAATTGCTCGCCTGGGAAACATGCAGAGAAGTCCAAGATAGTGTTTTTTAGACTGGCTGCCACGAGCTGAATCGAATGCAGCCAAGAGCGAGCGTCTAGGACTTACGGTTCAGGAGTTATTCACAGAAACATGGTTCTTTTACTGCCAGCCGCGAAAGCGAAAATAACCAATATCGAGCGTCTAGGATTTACTTGTCAATAACTCGCCTGGGAAACATCCAGAGAAGTCAAACACAGTGCTCCTATACTAATTGCCAGGCGCTGAGACGAATGCCGCCAAGATCGAGCGTCTAGGACTTACGGTTCAGGAGTTATTCACAGAAACATGGTTCTGAACATGCTGCCAATTTCTCGCCTGGGAAACATGCAGAGAAGTCCAAGATAGTGTTTTTTAGACTGGCTGCCACGAGCTGAATCGAATGCAGCCAAGAGCGAGCGTCTAGGACTTACGGTTCAGGAGTTATTCACAGAAACATGGTTCTTTTACTGCCAGCCGCGAAAGCGAAAATAACCAAGATCGAGCGTCTAGGATTTACTTGTCAATAACTCGCCTGGGAAACATCCAGAGAAGTCAAACACAGTGCTCCTATACTAATTGCCAGGCGCTGAGACGAATGCCGCCAAGATCGAGCGTCTAGGACTTACGGTTCAGGAGTTATTCACAGAAACATGGTTCTGAACATGCTGCCAATTTCTCGCCTGGGAAACATGCAGAGAAGTCCAAGATAGTGTTTTTTAGACTGGCTGCCACGAGCTGAATCGAATGCAGCCAAGAGCGAGCGTCTAGGACTTACGGTTCAGGAGTTATTCACAGAAACATGGTTCTGAACATGCTGCCAATTGCTCGCCTGGGAAACATGCAGAGAAGTCCGAGATAGTGTTTTTTAGACTGGCTGCCACGAGCTGAATCGAATGCAGCCAAGAGCGAGCGTCTAGGACTTACGGTTCAGGAGTTATTCACAGAAACATGGTTCTGAACATGCTGCCAATTTCTCGCCTGGGAAACATGCAGAGAAGTCCAAGATAGTGTTTTTTAGACTGGCTGCCACGAGCTGAATCGAATGCAGCCAAGAGCGAGCGTCTAGGACTTACGGTTCAGGAGTTATTCACAGAAACATGGTTCTGAACATGCTGCCAATTTCTCGCCTGGGAAACATGCAGAGAAGTCCAAGATAGTGTTTTTTAGACTGGCTGCCACGAGCTGAATCGAATGCAGCCAAGAGCGAGCGTCTAGGACTTACGGTTCAGGAGTTATTCACAGAAACATGGTTCTGAACATGCTGCCAATTGCTCGCCTGGGAAACATGCAGAGAAGTCCAAGATAGTGTTTTTTAGACTGGCTGCCACGAGCTGAATCGAATGCAGCCAAGAGCGAGCGTCTAGGACTTACGGTTCAGGAGTTATTCACAGAAACATGGTTCTGAACATGCTGCCAATTGCTCGCCTGGGAAACATGCAGAGAAGTCCAAGATAGTGTTTTTTAGACTGGCTGCCACGAGCTGAATCGAATGCAGCCAAGAGCGAGCGTCTAGGACTTACGGTTCAGGAGTTATTCACAGAAACATGGTTCTTTTACTGCCAGCCGCGAAAGCGAAAATAACCAAGATCGAGCGTCTAGGATTTACTTGTCAATAACTCGCCTGGGAAACATCCAGAGAAGTCAAACACAGTGCTCCTATACTAATTGCCAGGCGCTGAGACGAATGCCGCCAAGATCGAGCGTCTAGGACTTACGGTTCAGGAGTTATTCACAGAAACATGGTTCTGAACATGCTGCCAATTTCTCGTCTGGGAAACATGCAGAGAAGTCCAAGATAGTGTTTTTTAGACTGGCTGCCACGAGCTGAATCGAATGCAGCCAAGAGCGAGCGTCTAGGACTTACGGTTCAGGAGTTATTCACAGAAACATGGTTCTGAACATGCTGCCAATTTCTCGCCTGGGAAACATGCAGAGAAGTCCAAGATAGTGTTTTCCCAGGCGAGCAATTGGCAGCATGTTCAGAACCATGTTTCTGTGAATAACTCCTGAACCGTAAGTCCTAGACGCTCGCTCTTGGCTGCATTCGATTCAGCTCGTGGCAGCCAGTCTAAAAAACACTATCTTGGACTTCTCTGCATGTTCCTAAGGCAAATGTTTCTAAAGCTAATTCTTGAACCGTAAGTCCTAGACGCTCGATCTTGGCGGCATTCGTCTCAGCGCCTGGCAATTAGTATAGGAGCACTGTGTTTGACTTCTCTGGATGTTTCCCAGGCGAGTTATTGACAAGTAAATCCTAGACGCTCGATCTTGGTTATTTTCGCTTTCGCGGCTGGCAGTAAAAGAACCATGTTTCTGTGAATAACTCCTGAACCGTAAGTCCTAGACGCTCGCTCTTGGCTGCATTCGATTCAGCTCGTGGCAGCCAGTCTAAAAAACACTATCTTGGACTTCTCTGCATGTTTCCCAGGCGAGCAATTGGCAGCATGTTCAGAACCATGTTTCTGTGAATAACTCCTGAACCGTAAGTCCTAGACGCTCGCTCTTGGCTGCATTCGATTCAGCTCGTGGCAGCCAGTCTAAAAAACACTATCTTGGACTTCTCTGCATGTTTCCCAGGCGAGAAATTGGCAGCATGTTCAGAACCATGTTTCTGTGAATAACTCCTGAACCGTAAGTCCTAGACGCTCGATCTTGGCGGCATTCGTCTCAGCGCCTGGCAATTAGTATAGGAGCACTGTGTTTGACTTCTCTGGATGTTTCCCAGGCGAGTTATTGACAAGTAAATCCTAGACGCTCGATCTTGGTTATTTTCGCTTTCGCGGCTGGCAGTAAAAGAACCATGTTTCTGTGAATAACTCCTGAACCGTAAGTCCTAGACGCTCGCTCTTGGCTGCATTCGATTCAGCTCGTGGCAGCCAGTCTAAAAAACACTATCTTGGACTTCTCTGCATGTTTCCCAGACGAGAAATTGGCAGCATGTTCAGAACCATGTTTCTGTGAATAACTCCTGAACCGTAAGTCCTAGACGCTCGATCTTGGCGGCATTCGTCTCAGCGCCTGGCAATTAGTATAGGAGCACTGTGTTTGACTTCTCTGGATGTTTCCCAGGCGAGTTATTGACAAGTAAATCCTAGACGCTCGATCTTGGTTATTTTCGCTTTCGCGGCTGGCAGTAAAAGAACCATGTTTCTGTGAATAACTCCTGAACCGTAAGTCCTAGACGCTCGCTCTTGGCTGCATTCGATTCAGCTCGTGGCAGCCAGTCTAAAAAACACTATCTTGGACTTCTCTGCATGTTTCCCAGGCGAGCAATTGGCAGCATGTTCAGAACCATGTTTCTGTGAATAACTCCTGAACCGTAAGTCCTAGACGCTCGCTCTTGGCTGCATTCGATTCAGCTCGTGGCAGCCAGTCTAAAAAACACTATCTTGGACTTCTCTGCATGTTTCCCAGGCGAGAAATTGGCAGCATGTTCAGAACCATGTTTCTGTGAATAACTCCTGAACCGTAAGTCCTAGACGCTCGATCTTGGCGGCATTCGTCTCAGCGCCTGGCAATTAGTATAGGAGCACTGTGTTTGACTTCTCTGGATGTTTCCCAGGCGAGTTATTGACAAGTAAATCCTAGACGCTCGATCTTGGTTATTTTCGCTTTCGCGGCTGGCAGTAAAAGAACCATGTTTCTGTGAATAACTCCTGAACCGTAAGTCCTAGACGCTCGCTCTTGGCTGCATTCGATTCAGCTCGTGGCAGCCAGTCTAAAAAACACTATCTTGGACTTCTCTGCATGTTTCCCAGGCGAGCAATTGGCAGCATGTTCAGAACCATGTTTCTGTGAATAACTCCTGAACCGTAAGTCCTAGACGCTCGCTCTTGGCTGCATTCGATTCAGCTCGTGGCAGCCAGTCTAAAAAACACTATCTTGGACTTCTCTGCATGTTCCTAAGGCAAATGTTTCTAAAGCTAATTCTTGAACCGTAAGTCCTAGACGCTCGATCTTGGCGGCATTCGTCTCAGCGCCTGGCAATTAGTATAGGAGCACTGTGTTTGACTTCTCTGGATGTTTCCCAGGCGAGTTATTGACAAGTAAATCCTAGACGCTCGATCTTGGTTATTTTCGCTTTCGCGGCTGGCAGTAAAAGAACCATGTTTCTGTGAATAACTCCTGAACCGTAAGTCCTAGACGCTCGCTCTTGGCTGCATTCGATTCAGCTCGTGGCAGCCAGTCTAAAAAACACTATCTTGGACTTCTCTGCATGTTTCCCAGGCGAGCAATTGGCAGCATGTTCAGAACCATGTTTCTGTGAATAACTCCTGAACCGTAAGTCCTAGACGCTCGCTCTTGGCTGCATTCGATTCAGCTCGTGGCAGCCAGTCTAAAAAACACTATCTTGGACTTCTCTGCATGTTCCTAAGGCAAATGTTTCTAAAGCTAATTCTTGAACCGTAAGTCCTAGACGCTCGATCTTGGCGGCATTCGTCTCAGCGCCTGGCAATTAGTATAGGAGCACTGTGTTTGACTTCTCTGGATGTTTCCCAGGCGAGTTATTGACAAGTAAATCCTAGACGCTCGATCTTGGTTATTTTCGCTTTCGCGGCTGGCAGTAAAAGAACCATGTTTCTGTGAATAACTCCTGAACCGTAAGTCCTAGACGCTCGCTCTTGGCTGCATTCGATTCAGCTCGTGGCAGCCAGTCTAAAAAACACTATCTTGGACTTCTCTGCATGTTTCCCAGGCGAGCAATTGGCAGCATGTTCAGAACCATGTTTCTGTGAATAACTCCTGAACCGTAAGTCCTAGACGCTCGCTCTTGGCTGCATTCGATTCAGCTCGTGGCAGCCAGTCTAAAAAACACTATCTTGGACTTCTCTGCATGTTCCTAAGGCAAATGTTTCCAAAGCTAATTCTTGAACCGTAAGTCCTAGACGCTCGATCTTGGCGGCATTCGTCTCAGCGCCTGGCAATTAGTATAGGAGCACTGTGTTTGACTTCTCTGGATGTTTCCCAGGCGAGTTATTGACAAGTAAATCCTAGACGCTCGATCTTGGTTATTTTCGCTTTCGCGGCTGGCAGTAAAAGAACCATGTTTCTGTGAATAACTCCTGAACCGTAAGTCCTAGACGCTCGCTCTTGGCTGCATTCGATTCAGCTCGTGGCAGCCAGTCTAAAAAACACTATCTTGGACTTCTCTGCATGTTTCCCAGACGAGAAATTGGCAGCATGTTCAGAACCATGTTTCTGTGAATAACTCCTGAACCGTAAGTCCTAGACGCTCGATCTTGGCGGCATTCGTCTCAGCGCCTGGCAATTAGTATAGGAGCACTGTGTTTGACTTCTCTGGATGTTTCCCAGGCGAGTTATTGACAAGTAAATCCTAGACGCTCGATCTTGGTTATTTTCGCTTTCGCGGCTGGCAGTAAAAGAACCATGTTTCTGTGAATAACTCCTGAACCGTAAGTCCTAGACGCTCGCTCTTGGCTGCATTCGATTCAGCTCGTGGCAGCCAGTCTAAAAAACACTATCTTGGACTTCTCTGCATGTTTCCCAGGCGAGCAATTGGCAGCATGTTCAGAACCATGTTTCTGTGAATAACTCCTGAACCGTAAGTCCTAGACGCTCGCTCTTGGCTGCATTCGATTCAGCTCGTGGCAGCCAGTCTAAAAAACACTATCTTGGACTTCTCTGCATGTTTCCCAGGCGAGCAATTGGCAGCATGTTCAGAACCATGTTTCTGTGAATAACTCCTGAACCGTAAGTCCTAGACGCTCGCTCTTGGCTGCATTCGATTCAGCTCGTGGCAGCCAGTCTAAAAAACACTATCTTGGACTTCTCTGCATGTTTCCCAGGCGAGAAATTGGCAGCATGTTCAGAACCATGTTTCTGTGAATAACTCCTGAACCGTAAGTCCTAGACGCTCGCTCTTGGCTGCATTCGATTCAGCTCGTGGCAGCCAGTCTAAAAAACACTATCTTGGACTTCTCTGCATGTTTCCCAGGCGAGAAATTGGCAGCATGTTCAGAACCATGTTT